>NC_056731.1:1065190992-1065490992 GCF_019279795.1 Protopterus annectens | reverse complement strand
ATAGCAAGTAAATCAGTAAAACAGACAATGAGAGGCAAAATGCACTTTTTTCAATATAAGTACAAGGAAAGGCAAAAAAAATTCAAGATAGCAACAGCAGGGAGGAGGTTATAAAGCTAATTTTACAGTAGGGGTGGACTACTTAAAATCACTAGGTTTAAAAAGTAGATCAACAAGTAGATCAACAAAAGGAGGTTGGTGGGAAACCCAGAAGAGAATCACCACCAGTGGTTTTAGTTTATGTATGCTTGAAATCTTTTCTGAAAAAGATAAAGAGCCAGAAATTCACTGTGTATTTAAGTATCATTCAAGAAAAAAAAATAACCAATGAAAAAATGTGAAATGGGTAGCCTAGATAATTGAAATGTCTATCTCTCACACAGAACAAAAACACCAAGTTAAGCAGATTTCTTAAAACTGAAAACAAAATGGAACAAGTAAAAAATTCATCTTTATCACTCAAAGACAAAAAAAAAAAAAAAAAAAAAACATAGGTTTACTTTCCACACCTAGCAAGGAATCACCAGCAGTGTTTTAGTTTATGCAGGCTTGAAATCTTTTCAGAAAAAAAGACAGTGACACAGAAATTCACTGTGTATTTAAATATCACTCAAGAAACAATTTAACCAATGAAAAAACACGAAATGTGCAGACTAGGTTGTTAGTGGCTATCACATAAAACAAAAATACCAGGCTAAGCAGATTTATTAAAGCAGAAAAAATGGAGCAGGTAAATGAAAAAGCAGCTCTATCACTCACAGACAAAAAAATATAGGTTTACTTTTCTCATCCATCAGGGAATCACCAGCATTGGTTTAGTTTATGCAGGCTTGAAATCTTTTCAGAAAAAAATACAAATACCCATAAATTCAATGTGCATTTATGTATTGCTCAAGAAACAGCTTAGCCAATGAAAAAAATGAGTGAAATGTGGAGCCTAGATAACTTAAGTGTCTATCTCTCACATAGCACAAATACACCAGGCAAAGTAGGTCTCTTAAAAAAGAACACAAAACAGAGCAGGTAAAACAGAAAGCAGCTCTATCATTGACAGATAAAAAGTATAGGTTTACTTTCCTCACCCAGCAGGGAATCACCAGCAGTGATTTAGTTTATGTAGGCTTATTATCGTTTCAAAAAAGACAAAGTGACATAAATTAATTGTGTATGATCAATATGTAGGGAGAAAGTAAGAGGAGAAATTGCTCCAGAGGGTGGTCATGCAGAATGGAAAGGCATATCTCAGATGACTATAGAATAAGCATATTAGTGCCAGTGTACAAGGACAAAGGGGATATCCACAAATGTGGGCAATACAAAGGTATCAGACTCCTCTTACACTAAATAAAAGTTCAGGAATGCCTGATTCATAATGAAATACACAGAGTATTAGAAAATAGGATGGGATATAAGCATTTTGTATTCAGATAAGAATGCAGCACAACCAATTTAATGTTTGCAGTAAAGCAGATAGCTGAAGAGAAGCTAGAGATGAAGAAAGAGTCCAAATGGGCATTCCTAGCCTTGAAAAAAACAAATGAAAAGGTCATAAGAAAGCTGATTTTGGAAGTCCTGCAATGAAGTCCCAGACACATCGGTAGAATTGGTGGAAGCTATATACAAGGACCAAATGGCACAAGTACAAACAGCATTTGGTCTCAAAGAGGGTTTACCAGTGGTAATGAGTGTACACCAGGGTTCAGCTCTGAGCCCACTGCTGTTCATAATGGTGATGGACTACATTAGCAAACAGGCTGGAGGGACAAATTAATAAAGTTGCTGTATGCAGACAATGTGGCATTATAGCCAGAGTTCGAGCAAGAAGCTTAGTAGAGTATAGGGGATTGGAATGCAAAACTGAAGGCACTTGGCATGAAACTGAGTTCACAAAATCATAAGAAGCTGAGAATTGAGAGAGAAGGGAAAATAGAGGAGGGAGTTAACAGTTTCAAGGACTTGCAAGGAGTAGTTTAAAAGATGGAAAGTCTGAATGAGGATGCCAAAGCTAGAATCAGAGGGCTACAAACAGTTGGCACAGAATGGCATGGGAATTGTATGACAGAAGAATGCCAAAGATGCTGAAAAGTAGGGTGCACAAAATAGTGGTATGATCAGTACTACTTTATGGTACAGAAATCTATAGCATGAAGGCAAAACAGTTGAGAAAGCTAGAGGTGATGAAGTTGAAGTGCCAGTGATAGGTGGTAGGATGAATACTGTTGGACAGGCAAAATGAGGACATCAGAGCAGAAGTCAAAATAGCTCTAATTGCAGAGAAGTTTAAAGACAACAGATTGCAATGCCTCATGCTCATTTGCCGAAAAGCAAGAGACAATCTGGGGAAAAATATTTGGGACAGACAAGAAGAAGACAAGAGAAAATGAGGACATAGAGCAAATGGGTGGATAGATTGTGTGAAAGAAGTACTGCAACGATCAAGCATAGCTGTCAAAGAAAGTAAGAGAGTGACATTGAATCGAGAGAGATGGTGACAGCTGACACAACACAATGGTTCCATGTAGAAAATGGGAAAAGGGGGTTGATGAGGTCAATGATTCTGCCTCTATTCACCAATGGATGTCCTTACCTTTGTAGAGATTCATCAGAGTCTTCACAAATTCCATAAGGTGCAAATGCATGGTCACATCTTTAAATCTTTTTTAAAGAAAAATAGTCATAACTTCACTTTATTTAACATCTGCATATTCATTGCTAGCTATCAGTTTAAGAACTCTGTGTCAAGCCTACCCCAGTGATTCTTTAAAGGACCTACAATGAGCTGTATGGCTTGTACAGAAAGGGCCTCTCTCCCATAATGTCCACATTTTTGATTTAGAGACATGCCATCCTGATTCAGAGACATGTTAGCTTTATTGAGGTAAGACCTCCTTATCTGCTAATTTTATGTCTCTGAATTGCATTTACTATCAAGATCTGCAGTGCTCATGTAGATGGTGTCATCCCACCCATAACTGTTCCACACACGTACGTTCACATACCATGATCTGATATACACACACACACACACACACACACACACACACACACACACACACACACACACACACACAGTCCTGGTACCTGGTTCTAACTTATCTGCCCTCCCAGTGCTCTCTCTGCCATTACAGCACACATTGAGTATGTCCCAGTGGTTAACTCCCTGCTTGCTCTGTCTGCTCTCCTTCCGGCCCTTGCCACTAGGGGGCACCCTTCACACTTCTTACCCTAAAACCAGTTTTTTTTGGCTATTGTATTATAACTTACACTGACATTTCCAGTCCATACTCTGACCTCTGCCTTGTACTACTTCCCTCACGCCTTACTCCTCTACTATCTCCTACCCCCCTCACACCATATAGTCTCCAGAGCTTTCCTACTCTAAGAGGCCACCCTTACCTGTTGTCCTGCTTCTCTCCTCTTGCCTGATTGTTTTCTGCAACTGATCTTTCACTTGCTCTTCCCCGCTCCGTTCGCTGCGCTCACTCCGCTCCCCACCCTACCCCCAATTCCCACCCACCCCCAGAGGCCCTACCTTTATAGTTGCTTAGACACTCCCCCTATATTCTAACCTCCTATCACATTTCTTGTAATCTTCACCTATTAATACCTTACTCCTACTCCTACAACCACACCCACTCTCCTCTATCATCACCTCACTTTACTACTAATACCACTCAATCCTACTGTTACTTAACACATCCTCACTAGTAACATGACTTTAAACCTGAATATTATCCTTTCATTTCTTCTCCTTAACATCCTTCTCTATTACCACACTCTTACCTCCTATGAATATCTCACACTCAGTCAACGTCCTGTATTAGCCAAACACACCACTTCTACACCTCCCCTACTTAAACTATCTCATATTAACATACTATCTACCTCCCCATACTTTCCCCCTCTCTACCACAGAATTCACCACTTCAGACTCCTAACCTCCAGACATTTCTACCTTGTACCCTTCAAAAACCTAAATGTATCTCTACTCCCACAAACACTATTACTGATACACGGTGACATCCACCCCAACCCTGGCCCCAATACTCTCATCAACCACACCCACTCCAATCTAACTACTAACTCTTCTACTTCACCTTTCTCCCCTGACTCACTCTGTATTGCTCACCTAAATATTCGTAGCATCAATAATAAAATCACACAACTCCATGCCTTAATTGATTTCTATGCCTTTGACATTCTCTGTCTCACTGAAACATGGCTCAAACCTAGTACCAAAGACAATGAATTTACTCCCCCAGGCTATAACACCTTAAGAAAAGATCGTCTCAATAAAAAGGGCGGAGGAGTGGCCCTTCTATACAAATCCCACCTGCAGGTTACCTCAGTAGACACCTTGCCCCGTTCCATAACTAATGCTGAAATGCTCTGTACCAAGCTCCAGGTTAATAAAACTAAGGCTATTTATATCATATGTTCTTACATCCCTCCAGGCAACAACATCAACACACTAGAAAATATCCTAAGCTGGGTCTCCAGCAACTTTCCACAAGAAACCATAATCCTAGGGGACTTTAATATTGACTGGAACTCCTGCATATCTCCCAAACCCTCCAGTCACATTAATCTCTTTAACTTTCATCAAACCATTAACTCCCCGACTAGATTACACAAATCAACCCACAAACAAACCATTCTAGACTGGATACTAATTAACAACAACCCCCTCTCCTATAAAACAGGAATACTCCTGACAATATTAGTGACCATCTCCTGACCTTCATCTGTAAACAAAAATTTAACATTACCAAGCAAGCTACCTACCTTACCATACACAACAAAACAAATTTCAACCTAGCATCCTTTCAAAATGAACTCAATGAGTATAACTGGTCAACTCTAAAATACCTCCCTATAGATGAAGCAGTAACCTACTTTAACAATACCTTTCTACAAATTCTACACCATCATGCCCCACCACGATTAATTAGATTAAGCTCCAAGGCTGCCCCATGGCTCTCAAAAACTACTAAACAAAATATGAGCTAGAAATAAATTATGGACTAAATGGAGATCCACAAAAAACCCTACTGATCACCAGAATTTTAAGCAACTAAGAAACTCAACTAAAAAACTTATCTATCTGGATAAAAGAACTATCACTTTAAATACCAACAAAACCATAACCAAAACCCCAAACAATTTTGGTCATGTATGAACAAACTACTCCATCCAGGGAATACCAAAACCCCTACCCCAGCTAGCCTAGCTCAAAGCCAACCCAACATAATAGCCAACACTTTCAATGACTTCTTCTCTCAAACAGTCACCTCTCTGGCTAACACCATGACACCCCCCATATCCCTCCCAAAACCCACTACCCCTAACAGCACCCCCATACTAAAATTCCATACTGTCTCCACTACCTATATACACAAATTATTATCTAAACTTAAACCTTGCACCCCTTCAGCCGACAAACTACCAGCAGAATATCTTCAACTAGCTGCAACTGAACTTGCATATCCAATCTCCATCTTAATAAATAGAACAATAACTGAATCCAAACTCCCCTCCTGTTGGAAAATCTCCCACATCATTCCCCTTCACAAAGGAGGTAATTCTAACGAACTCTCAAACTTTCGGCCTATTGCCCTTCTATCCCCTCTATCCAAAATAATGGAACGCTGCATACACCAGCAACTCTTACAACATCTCTTGAGTAACAACTTACTTGCAGACTCACAACATGGGTTTAGGCCCTACCACAGTACATCTACTGCCCTTCTCTCCTTCACTGACACTATAAACAAACATCGAAACAACAACCTGTTCTGCTCCGCACTTTTCTTAGACCTATCGAAGGCATTTGATATGGTTAACCATCAACTTCTACTCCACACTCTAGAATCCCTGTCACTTGACCCACTAGCACTACAATGGTTTGATTCTTACTTGACAAATCGAAAACAAGCAGTCCTATGGGACAGCCATCTATCTTCTCTACTCCCAGTTACAATAGGCGTCCCTCAAGGGTCCATCTTAGGTCCCCTACTTTTCTCTATATTTATTAACAACCTACCCACCTCCCTCCCTAAATCCACCTGTATACAATATGCTGATGATTCCACTCTCATCTGCTCTGCTTCATCCCCTGCTGAACTTCACTCCTCTACCCAATTGGTATTCACAGCAGCAGAAAAATGGTTTCAACATATCTGTCTCCTCCTTAATCCCAAGAAAACCAAACTTCTACTCTTCACCCCAACCCTTAAATCTATCCCAATCACCTTTTCCATTGTGTCCAGCAATGGCACTATCATCAAACCCGACTATAGCACAAAGCTGCTAGGTGTCACCATAGACAATCAGCTTAACTTTGACTATCACATTGATTTAACTATCAAGACAGTAAATAAAAGATAGGAGCCCTTTACAGACTTAAGCCCTTTCTTACCGCCACATCCCGAGTAACTCTTGCCCAAACTCACCTCATCTCCACACTACTGTATGCCTCCTCCTCCTTTATTAACATTTCTAAAGCTAACCTTCAGAAACTTAACTTAGCTTACCATAGCATTGCCAGATTTGCTACCAGCTCTCCATTCCGTACTCATCACTGTCATAACTTAAAGAAACTCAACTGGCTAGAACTTCCACATCTTATACTCCTGCAACAATTAGTCCTCACTTTTAAAATTCTACATTACCCCTCCAACATACCTATACTTAACAATCTTATCACACCTTATACAAATCTCACTTCACTTCGTTCAGCCAACAAACTCCTAGTAGCTACTATAAAATCCCACAATAAAGCAGGAGACTCCTTATTTGCTAACACTATCGGATCACAATGGAACAAACTTCCCACTGGACTGACCTCACTAGCCTCCTGTTACCTATTCAAAAAACAGATTAGAAATCACTTACAAAATCACTGGCTATGCCCTTGCACAAATCCTGACTGATAACTTATACACTACTTGCTCTCAACTAACTTGTATACTTAATTCCATCTTGCTTTTACCCAAGCTTTGTTTCTCTCCCTTTCTAGTGTGCCCATTAAATTGTAAACTCTCTTGTATGATAAATGAGCTTTCCTCCTCACCCTCTGTAGAATACACACTTCTATTAGTCCACTCAAGCCCAGCAATACTGTACAATCTATTTTACCTTACTTTTCTTTTTGCTAGGACTTTGCTTGTGTTACTGTTTGATTGATTGTTATTGCTATTTTTTTTTTCATTTAATATTTTTACTAACTGTATCTTTTTTAAACTGTAAAATTATAGTATTTTAGTGGAGCTTTTCTCCTCGGGCCTCTGCTGAAAATGGACATGTATCCAGCCAGACTAGCCCGGTTAACAAATGTAAAATAAATAAAATAAAAATAAATAAAGTCATCCCCCATACTCTGCTCCACATATGGTCATCTGTGACATTATAACACTTTAATCTTTGCTTCATCCCTGGTGCTATAGTGGTTCTCACCAGCCACAATCCCCATACTGCTGTTGGTGTAGGTAGAGCACTTTAAGAGTAATCTCTGGTTCTTTATTGTATCCCTCACCCTACCCCAGTACTGCGGACAGTGCCATTAATGGACCTTAAAAGAAATCCATGGTTGTGTAGCTTATCCTGCTACCCCTCAATCCCCTTCTGTTATTGGCAACAATACAGCACTTTAAGAGTAATTCCTGCTGCTCTAGTGTATTCCCCACCTGTGTACTACCATTGGTGCCATTGGGGCACCTTAAGAGTTATCCCCGGTGGTCTCATGTATCCCCCACACCCCCAATCCACATATTCCAGTAATATGCAAGACCTAACATAATGTGGGGAAAAAAATGCATACAATTGATACTAACATTCTTTCTGCAAGATGCAGATCAAAGTACATCAGCACTGTTATCATGTAAATAAATACTGCATCAATATTTTAATGATCTTTATCACTGCTGTTATATTAATGTAAGAGAAGAAAAAGACTCTTTCCAGACCAAAACAGTGCTACTTTTGAGTTTAGGTTGGTATTCTTAATAAATGAGCTTAGACATTAAGGTAGTCTGCACAGGCAACTCCTAAATGGACCTTAAAGAGTGATTCATAAAGGAAAGCTGTGATTATGCATAGCGACTTTTAATCAACTTATGAAAATCAACAGTACAGATATGCAAATAATTGCAGCTTCATTACTTCTTATACCAATGAGCCCTCTTCTTTCCTGTTAGTGATTCATAGTCATTTCTTATCACTTTCTGCACTGTGTGCCTTTAATTGGGAAAGATGATTGTTTTAGCTGCCAGCCTAGCTATTGCTCGGTGTGAGCTGCTTGTCTTGGCTTAGCGGAACCCATACCTCTGAACTGTCCAGATTTTCATAGAATGTCCAGATTTTTGCCTCATATTTTTCGTCTGCTCATCATAAAATTTTTGGTTTTCCGGTAAATCACTTAGGATTGAAGTCACTAAATAATGACACACATTTGAGTTTCAGGTTTCATATCCTTCAGAAAATTAATGCTAACACAAATCCTTATATTCTAGCACTTAATAAGTTTATAACAGAAATATTAAAAATTTGTCCCTATTTTTGTGCCTTTGTCCCCTCATTATTTTAGAGCTTGTCTATACTTCTTGTGCTAAAAAGTTGAGAGATATGCCAAAACCACCGGTGGTCAGTGGTACTTCCCAGACAAGAAGACACAGATATATACAAAATTAACTTATTATAACTTTGGTAGTCTATAAATTCTTGATAGTTTTAGAGTAAATATTAATTTTATAAGGGTGTGTGAGTGTTTATGTTTCACAGATGGGCAATGGGATAATGCATGGTCTTCCTATACCTGCGGTAATGAGATATGTATAGCCCTTATTATGCTTGTTACGGGGACCATCCAGGGAATACTGGGGACTCATTGGGTATTTCTCAGGCTTCTGCCTCAAAGATACTTTAGCAGCTCTTCTACATACTTTTGGCATGTGTGGATCAGTATATTTATTTACCAGTGTAATTGCAAGACTAAGCCTGAACCATGTGGACCTTCTACGGCATGGCACATTTCCCTGAGGTACTTGGTGTGATAGATTGCACCCATTTCACCATCAGTGCTCCATCATGATTATGGAGAGATCAGCACAGAAATAGGAAGGGAAACCATCCATCAACTGCCAGGAAGTCAGTGATACATGAATGTGTGAGTCCAGCAACCTTCAGTGCTCATCTTTCTCATATCTAGCACACAAGCTCACGTTACTGCTTTTTCCTGCATCGGAGGATGTGCCATAGTCATGTTGTTGATAAGTGAAAATTGTCACTATATTTGTTTTCAAAATGTATTTTAACTATCCTTACCTTGTAGTGTTGCTCCTCCATTTTTTTTCTTGTCTTTTCCAGGTCAAATATTCACTTGAAGTATGGTTGATGAATCCAGTCCATAACCCTAGGGGATCTGCTATGGAAAAGTGCGCCACCACCCTGTCCCACACATGGATTGTCATTGAGCAGGAACTTGCCTTGGTGAAAGTCCATTTCCATTGGCTGGATGATTCTGGGGGTGCCTTTCAGTATGACCTGGCTACTGCATGCAGGATGTTTACTGTGTGTCATATTCTGCACATCAGAATTATGCACCAGTCTAGTAGTAAAATGCACCATGATGGTACTGCAGCTCCTGCTATTGGTCCTTTCACCACTGATGATAGTATTGCTGGTAGCCAGCAGCAGTAATATGAGACCCTGAGAGGCAGGCTTGTGCACAGCACCCAGCTGCGTAGTCACAGCTATGGAGCATAACATTCAAGTTAATGCTACCTTTATTATAAAAAAAAACATACACACACTGTAACTGATGCATACAGTGCTATGCATGGGCTATGCTGTGAGTTGCAAAGCCTACTGTCACTATACATCAGACTATCCTTATTTTCTTTAAAGATCTTTCTTTTAAGTACAGTTATCTGCTTTATATATCTGTTTTGTTTGGTGGCAGCATAAATTCAATATTCAATGCCATGCCTGACTGTTCACTGAGATCTGTGAAGTAAATTACATTTTTAGGAAGCCAAATTTTGAATATGACAATTTCTGCTGTATTGTTCTATGAAATATTCAGGTGATATGTTTTGCAACAGTACTGCATTTGCAGGAAAGTTCATTATTTGTGAATTGCTCAAGGAGTATTTGAATTCATAAGTGGAAGAAATATGTGTCTGTATGCATGTATTGGTACAGTATTCTGCTTTGTAGTTTACTAGGTGTTCACTTCCACCAGAAAAGAAAATTATATTCCATTTTTATAGTGCGTTCTACTTTTTGTCTACATTTTCAGAAGCATAAGAAATGACTTTTTTCTCTGTTAAGGTTTAAAATATCAGATTGATTCCTTTTGTCATAGATACCAACCCTTGTGTCATCAGAAGTGCTAACAATCATCATTTGTGCAGTGCTGAGGGTGAGGTGGCAACTATGCTAGTATTACTGGCAGTATTTATTGTACTTGTAATCATACATACTGTGTGTGAGCTAGACTCTCAATATTGTTGTACATTGTAGTCTGTAGATTCCCTCACCCCTTTTTATAATTTTTTTAAAGTTTCATATTATTTTAAACAGTAACATTACTTGTGTCAAATAGATGCTGCTATATTTTTCCTTGTGATATTTTCAGCAGTAGCATTGTGGCCCTGACTTATAATAGGTATTCCTAATGATAGTGTGGGTGACGTTGCCTGTGTTCCTGAGGAAGTTGTAGCATGTGAATTTGATGTTGACTTGCTGTGAAGACATGAACTGCTAGAAGCAAGTGATTCTACAGACACAGATCTCACAGTACTGTGTGACTGAGACTTTGACTGAGAGATTCTATTATGTGTAGAAGAAGGCTGATGAGGTTTCCCTGCCTTCTTGTATGTACTGTCCTTCATCCTTTTTCAGTACTTGAGAAACACATGGTGTGCAGCCTACTCTGTGCCCACTTGCCCAGACAGTACCCCATCTCTATCAGTGTCTCCAACTTGAGTTTGGTAGGTCCTGACTAATTCATGCATGGAGCAAAGATGACTGCTCTATTGACAACCATACTGCACATGAGTGTGTTCATAGCTTTATCCCTGTTCCCTAGCATTTCCACACACCTGCAGAAAACCTCATGCACACCATGTAGTATTCTGACCATCTCTAAACAAACTCTCTGTGGCAATGGACTGCGCCTGAACAGTGTCACAGTGCATCTGCTGCTAGGCAGCCAAGGGTTTCCATTATGTCTGGAGCTGTTTGCGGCATGTGTCTTTGCTTAGCAACCCTTTTTACACACGTTACAGTGGACACTGCACCCTCAGAGATGGTACCATCTTCCTTATGGTTCCTGATTGGTGTTGAGATAAGTAGAGCCCCACCCTGTAGATAAGTGGGGCCCCACACTGTAATGCCTTCAGTGCAATGCCCTCATTTGCTTGTCTGTGTGAGCGTGCATCACTATAAAAGTATTCACGTGCTGTGTGGTGTTTAATCCTACCATTACACTGCTAATTGTGTGCTGCTGTTCTCAGGCTGTGCCATAAATGTGACAGTTATTGAATCATTGTCAACAGCACCTCTTCTGACACCATCTGCCTGATGTTTTGGCAAAGTGGAACTGCTGGTTTATGCTTCTGACCATGTGAAGGTGCAAGTGAGGACATAGCTACTGAGTCACTGGACCACAGTATGTATAAGTAAATGGTGACCATACTTACTATACTAACACTGACCAGTTTCCTGCATGACAGAAATGGAAGTAGCATTTGTTGATAAGAAACATCATATGCTATATGTACCCAGCCTTCCTCTACAGTATTTTCAAGTATGTCATTTTGCTGTTAGAGATGCACTAACCTTCCCGACTGGATGAGTGTAGCTGCTGTTGAGACTGATAATTGCTGGCTTCCATACCACCTCTGATTATGCCTGTGACTTCCTATTTGGTGTCATAGTCATCTCCCCATACAGGGAGATGGTTATCCTCATAAATTGCTAAATAAATCAGTGTTGGTGGTCCCCCACAGGCACTGCTATGGGCAACTCCGTTCTGCCTAGCCTTTGCACTGCCATATTCCATTATCTCTTTGGCCATATTTCTGCACTATTTCAATATGCAGTTCTTCTCCCAACTGCATTTATATCTAAAAAATATTTGGCTAATTTCCTTGGCTGTCTCAGCACCCCCCCCCCCTTTGCCAAAAACACAGCAGTGAAAGTATTATCCAGACTGAATGCATGAGTACAGATTGTCAGTCTTGACATCAAAACTCAGTGCCAAGACATATTAGCAGTAACATAATGAAAGTCGACAAGATGTCCATTTCAGTTCAGAGCAAAAACATGCCAGCATTAACAGAATGAATGTAGACAAGACTTTCATTCATGGTACCTAATTTCAGTGCAATGTTATAATAGCAGATAATATCAATAAGTCAATAAAATAAAGTAGATTTCCAGATATATAGCAAGTAACTGCAGTGTAACACATTTTACTGCTAGAAATAGTCATACTGAATGACTGAAGGAAAGCTGTACAGTATAAACTGTAAAGCTGTGTACTAGTACAAGTATTTCTCATTTATACATTGAATAAATGTTTTTATCACAACTTGAACAGCACACCAGCAGAATGTACAGTCTTGTCACTCCTGTATTTTTCTGTACATATTTTCTATTGTAAGAATTCCACAATGATGTGTACAGCTGTAAAACAATTACAATGAATACTTTATCACTCTTGTCAATCACATCAATACACAACAATGCAGATCAATTGCACTTACCCTAAAATTAATGTTATTCTCTCACTAATATTCTTAACTGAATTAAAATTGTCTAATTTTCCATTAATTTTCAATTGAAAGCTTTTGTTATCTTGCTTTTATCTGTCTCACACTTTCCCAAATCAATTGCTGGCAAGCTTGACTAAACATAGTTAAAATGTGGCTCTAAGGATATTGGCATGAATCGTGGCCCATTTATGCACTTCCTTATACAAAAGATTCGTAGCTGAGATCTATAGAAAACAACATTATACAGTGGTGTATCTTTTGTCATAAATGTAAAATGTGTTTGGCTTCATGTGGATGAGCTACACTAAGGAGAGATGAGCAAAGCAATGTGAACCAGATCTTAGCACTAGTCATTTAGTTAAGTATGTTGTACCTTTGAGAAATATATCTCATATGTCAACAGTTAAGTTAAAGTGTACTGTACCCTAATATTGCTGCATTCATCAAAATATACCACACCCTATCATTTAGTTCCAATCACTTACCTCAAAAAAGACAAGAAATAATATTTAATCACTTTTTAATTACATTAATTAACAGTATAGCAGTTACAACACTGAAATAATATAACCAGCAGAATTTTAAGGCCATGCTGTCTTAACTTTTTACATTAGCACTATAATGACATTCTTGTAGCCTAGACAGTGCATTCTTGTGCATAACAAAGTAAACATTGAAAGACATGGTTACTTGCTGGACACTCATGGCTTTCCCTTCACATAGTAAAAGAAGCTATAGATCTGGAAAACAAATGTGGGAGTCTCTATGACTGTTTCTTTACAATCAGTAAACTAACCTATACACTGCTGTCACTTCTATTGATACATGGTTGCACGGGCTAGCCATGCAGAAGTCATATCTCAGAGGGTGTGGTTCATACTCTCTTACCCCCTGTCCTACACTTAGACACCTTCCTTTTGTTCTAGTATTCAGATGATAGCAGCAGTTGCAAAGGCCCAGGGTTGATCCCCAAGCTGGTCTGAGAAGGTGACAAAGATCCTTTCTATCCGCTAGAAGAATTATATCTGGAGAAAATGGAACAGGCTGCAGTCAGCTCAGAGTGGTAGAAGGTAGATATCTGTCAGGAACTGGAGGAGCACCTAACATTCCTGACAGGGATCAACCACTCACGGCAGCAGTGCTAGCACAGATATGATGACCTGCAGATGTGAATGGGGGAGCAGCTGGCTTGGCAGGTATAGCAGGTTCAGGAGAGAGGGACAGAGTTGCGCAGTAAGTATTTTTACTTTTCTCTTTATTTTCACTTTATTTTAATAGGGTCCAAAAATATGACAGAATAACGGCATTGTTAAATGTAGGTATAAAGAAGTACCTTAAGAAAATGCTGTCATGTTCCCCTACATTTTTTACATACTTGCAAGAATACAAGTGTGTACATGGGTGGATGTGATATATATATATATATATATATATATATATATATATATATATATATATATATATATATTAACATGGCTTCCAATCAAAATGTCAGCACTCAAAATGCTGAGTGCCAACACATCAAAAAAGTATGCTAATGTCTGTGAAACTAATGTATTTTGAAAACAATACAATGTATGTATGCCCAGAGCCATTTTCCTTACAAACTTCCAAAACTACCCACATAATCTCAGTGCCTGAGGTTGTCCATCAGACACTCGATGTTACCTGTATCGAATCTGGTAACTCCAACATCACAACATCAAATCTCACAGCACTGGAAACATGTAATTCTAAACTCCTGGACTTGCTCCCTTTCATGAGTGTTAGCTCTTGTTGCTGGGTTCAGACTGCTAGGGACTTTCGGGATTCGATGTTTTGTCATATTTTGGGTTTATGGCATTGTGAGACTCAATGTTTTGATGTCGGCATTAACAGATTTGGTACAAGTAACACTGAGCAACCGATAGACAACCATACTCAACATAGTGACAAAAAATAGCACGTTGTGCATTGTCCAGTTCATAACTTGTCGCTATTTCTGTAATAGATGAAGCCAGAAGGCTATCTAGAATGCAAATTCTGAGTACACCATCTGTCCCATCCATTCATCTAATAGTTTTTTTTAAATTTGTCATTGACGCAGCTTCTTGTATTTGTAAAGACAATTTATTCCATGTGTGCACTACACTGACTAACATGAACACTAACCTTAAAGTAGTCCTACATTTAGCAGCTTTAAATGCGTAATCTCCATTGCTGGAATTAAATTTGGGTTCTAGCAATTTGACATCTGTTAAGGTATAGAATGCTTCATCACAGGGTGCCCAAAAGGCCAAACCTAGCTTCTCATTTATATGCCTATAGTAGACAGAATAAAGTCTGATGCTCTGAGGTCTTGATAATAAGAAAGCTGTTAAACACATGTAGTTCCTTTTGGATATTTGCATTGTATGCTGTTGAGAATGAGCAAGTCACATTTATTATAAATGCAAAATAGTGAATTATACTATATCATTGGCCTTACGTATATAGGATAGTCAAAAATGCAGAATCTTTTGATGAGAAACTTTTAAGAAGTAGTCCGATCACCCTCATTGCCTTATTTTTTTGGTTATTGATATGTAAGTTCTAAATTTAATTGTATTATAAATAACAGTTCTCCACAGCTTTGAAGAGGTCTTTGTGACTGTACAGATGTCAGCATCTTCCAAGGTGCTGACTGCTTCCAATGAGTGCAGTTTCATGCTAAGACTGCTAACATTTAGCAGCATAACCTTGAGGTTGTTTTTTGATGACATTTTTAGGTTGGCAATTTTGTCCTTGTGACATTGCCTGAAAAAGGCACTATGAGAGTGGTAAGAGCCTGTGCCAATAGCCAAAATGCCAGGGGTAACAGATGAAGACTATTTCTGGCAAAGCATTGAGGTCTACTGATCATGTCATCCCAGGCTGACAGAAACTGGATCACCTTAGAATGACACCAGAAACTAAGCAATTATTGAAGCCAATGATTTCCTGTTTATATTGTGGTATCATCCTAGGTGAGGGAAATATGCTGCTCAAGGCTAGGGACATGCCTGCCTGTGGCACATAATTAGATCTCTCTTTATATAGTGCAGGGAAGTACATCTCAAGTCCTTTACACCAACATGTAGTATGACTGCATAATAACAGTACTTGTTGTTGAGAAACTTGAGTGCCTGCATTAGCTGATGGATCCTGGCACCAGAAAGACAGCTGACCTTGACTTTCTCCTTTTCAGCCTGGTGAGGGAGATGTCTGTATTTCTCACTATAGAGTCTCATATGATGATATTTGGAGTGGATGTGCATTACCTGATGGGCTTTAATAGTGAGACACTTGTGCTTGTGTCATTATGTGTATTGTATGTTTTAAGTGTTATGGTTGATTTAGTATGTATGTGGAGCTCTCTGGTGTTCAGGTAGATTTTTTTACAAATACGGCCACATATACTGATCTGTGTGTATGTTGTGTGTCATGAGTAGGAGTTATAGTATGTGGGCTGACAACTCGCTCTGTGTTGCTGCCTATTGCGCAAGAGAACTGTGATTCCAGACTCATAATGTAGGTGCATCTCTTACAAATGGTACAGGAATAATTTAGACGTAGGGAGTTGTCAATGTACATGAGGCGGTCACTACACTGCATCAGTAAATCCATGTCAACCAGGCTGGTAGGAGAAAAGGAAGGAAACTGACAGTTCATGGTCCCAAGAATAATCTTAATCTGGCTATAACAGCTGAACAGGGAATACAGCAGGGGAAGGTATTAGTAGGTTTAGGGATAATGAGCGCTGGTTTAGATAATATTTGCAAGACTAGAGAAAAAAGATGTTTCTAACCAGCAATCTCTCTGTGCAGTAGTGTACAATGCTGCTCAATGAGCAAACAGGTGCAAACAAGCACAAACCAGTTCAAACGCAGGCTTTTTAAAGCAGAAAAACAGGAGGCAAAGTTCAAATTATTCAATCCAAAGACCAAAAACAGAGCCTTGTAACACTAACTCTAGCTAGATCAGTCCAAGCTCTACCTTCCTGCCATGATGGTATGGGGGAGGGGCCTCTCCAGACAAACGATTAGCTGTTTTACAGGGTCCAAAGTTCACAAACAGTACTAGTTTCAGCAAAAACCTGAACCTAGTCTATACTAGTGTTTTTCAAATGCAGCAAACAAGTAAAATAAACAAAACAAGCAGAGGAAAAGTAATTACAGTTGTAAGATGAATTCAATTAACAGACAATCTAAAAAAATCAGTAAAATACAGTTGCACATTTTAAACAAACAGATATGCATCAAATATTGTTTTAATTAATCAGAAAGTGCAGGAAACAGTTGAAAATAAGCATTTATCATTTGTTGTCTCTTAGCAGGTATTTGGAAAAGTAGAGCAAGTGCAGAAGGCCTAAGTCAATGCAGCTTTGAGCAAACAAGAGTGCCATTATTGCATAATAAATAACTAAAATGATATACTTTGGCCATTGTTTGATTTTTACAAGTGGACCACAATGCTCATTGCTATACATTAGGAAGATCAGAAGTACTAGGGAATTCTTAAATGCTGAGTTACATAGTTCACTTGGCACTCTGGGCAAAGTCTCCTATGCCCTTCATAGAAACATCACAATAAAATGCAGTCATAGATATTAGTGTTTGTCTTGTCTATCCATAAATGGCCACCCATAATGTAAATGTGCAACATTTTCATTATAACTATCCTGAATGATACAGGAACTAATAACTTTCTTTCTATCTGTTCTCTCTCTCTTCATATACCCTGTATAGAATGCAATCTATTAGCATAAATTAAGTGGATATGGTGCCGTAATTCTGTTATTTTGGTTTCCAACTTACTTTCATCATGTTCTCTCTAGGACTATTTAGTATATTACCTTCCTATTGGGCTTTTGTGAAGTTCTTCACCATCATCATCCCCCTTTTTCCATTTCTTACATGGGTCTGGGCATTGATTCAGCTGTTGTAATCTCTCTCAGTTCTCTCTTATCTCTCTCAGTTCAGTGCCACAATCCCTCAACAGTCATTTCCTGAAGTTTTCATGACAAAAAAACTCCAGCTTTACTCCGTAGCATATCGCCTACTCTGAGGTGATCTCTGCCTAACATATAAAGCTATGTCAAACCCAGAGCTGTTGGACATGCTACACCTAAAGAAATCCCAATCCCTCCAAGCTACACACTCTAGGGACCTAAACATTGTCACCACAATAAACAGGACATGCTGGAGGGATAGATTCCTGTCCCAAAGACTTCCTATACTCTAGAACAAGCTACCCATCTATGTCAAGCAAAGTTCTTCATTAGCACTCTTCAAGAAAAATCTTGATGAGTGGATGGGAAATAGGAAATACACCCCAGGGATCACTTCTGTGTCTCTGCTGGACAGTGGCACAGGAAAATAACTTTCTTGGGTGGTGTAAGCTATGGAACCTTGCTGGCTAAGCTTACGTAGGCCCTTGGGCTGATAGCCTAGTACCTACCTATGAACCTCTGAACCTATAACTGGAGGTCAGCCTAGAAGTCATTGTTTTTCTCAGCATTCTGGCATGAGGAATAGACCATGCCATCTTCTACAGATACAAATATAGGCATTTCTCATTCATCTAGACCATTTCATATAAAGGATAACTCATAGACATAATTTTTCTACTAGGGTTACTAGTTGTTTTCTTTTCTCTTCTTTGGGTATAGCATTGCATATTATTTCTAAAGAAATTGCTTCTGCTTCTGGCTGAGTATTTACTTTCAATAGGAGTGGGAGCTTAATAATCTCCCCCATCTTAATCTTTTTTCTGTTCTATAGTATGAGACCCATGTGTCCTTCTTTATTTCTGAGAACTACCTGCCCTTCCTTAATTACACTACCTAGATCTCTTATTGTATTCCTTATTGAGAACTTTTCTCTGTAAGTTTCTACATTGACTTATTTTATCACTTTTACTGTTAAGAGCCTTTGATAAAACTCATCCTTCCTTTCAGTTTCTACATCAACGTCTTCAGCATTTTAAAAGGAGGTTTCTGAATAGACTCTTTTATGTTTACTTAAGCTTTCCACATAGAGACAAATCTTAGCTCCTTTTTGTCTTCTAATCCTATATTTTCTCTTTACTGGGGTAATGTACTTTTTAATGTATATCTGTTTGAAGATTCACCCCCCCCCCCCCAAAAAAAAAAATTTTCCTAGTTCTTAAATTTCATAAAATCTTGCCCACTAATCAAATTATCAGAAAGTTTAGACACCAAAGCTAGAGGATGTTACATTTTACCTAAGTGTCTGCATTTCTTCTTCTGTTATGGACTATTCCCTTCTTTCACCATGTACACTTATCACTTCAGTCTTACATGTACCAAATGTTTGATAGACTTTCAAGCACACATCATTCAATAGACTGCTGACTAGTGCTAACAGTTTTCAAAGACACAGTACTGCTGACTTTAACTGAAAGTATGTGACTACTTGACCTTTCTTAGAGCATTTAAAACAAACTGTTTCATATGGAGATGGGTTATAAGCAAAGAAGCATGCTTAGGTGAAGGCTTATTATTCATTCTTTCTCTGTACAAGCTTGGCTTAGAATCTGCAAGTTCACTTACTAACAAATGAACAACTATAACAACTAGCTGTACAGAAGACTTAGGGCCATTAAGGTTGCCTATCTATCTACAATGATGTGCCTTTTTACATTTTTCTGGAAAAAAATCCTGAAATGTACGTAACATTCTTTACAAAGAAAGCTACACACAGTCCAAAATATGTTTTAAATCAGTCATTTGTAGTCTTACAGTACTGACCATTCTGAACATACAGTTATGTAACTTAAGGAACTGTGCTTCAGGTGAAGTGCCATTTATTGGTAAAATGTATAGTTTCAGGTTCTGGTGGTCATGTTCATCAATTTTAAGCTCTATGTAAGTTTCCAGTTTATCTCTGGTCTAGTGTGATAATGGAATTCTGACCCACTAAGCCTAGAACCAGTTCTCTCTATCTATATACCTTTAAAAATACAGTAAGCCTTTCCATTCTTCTCTGGTCTCAGCTTCCTTCAAGTAACATTGGACTGTCTGAGTGATACTGTCTGAGGTGGAAAGCTAGTTCATCAAGGCAAAGAGCTGTTGTGTGCGATTCAGTATTGATCAGTAGTTTAGAATTTCTTTTGAAATGCTACAGAGAAAGTCAATGAATGAACCCTTATTAAAGTGCCATCATTTGGATGAGATGTATAAACTGAGGCTATAACTGCTTGAGATGGTGGTGATTCAGGTGGACATAAAAGATACCATGGTACCTACCGAAAAGAGTAGGGGAAGTTTCCTGATGCCCTGGCCAAATTTCCCTTAGTAATATAAATACCATCTCAGGTCTCCCTTGAAAAGAGGCAGCCTAGTGGGACTAACCCAGTCAACAAAGGATAAATAATAAATAAATATATAAATTATGGGCAGGGATAAACTGAAATACTCTTCCTTGTACTTCCAAACAGGCTGGGATACATCCACATTTCTTCTCTTCTGTTGGAAAACAGTACTTCTCTCTCAAAAGGAACACCTTGCAAATTTATTTTCATCTGGTACATGTAACTCCTTCCAGAGTCCTCCTTAGCCCCATCTTAAGAACCAAAGGGCATAAAATAACTGGATAGCAAGGTGCTGACTTTAAATAGCTTTATAAGCAGCTATCCTTCATTAATGTTTACCTCTCTTTTTCTGAGCTATCACACTTAATTCAACAGTGCCCTGTTCACATCAGAACTATGCCGTTTTATATATATATATATATATATATATATATATATATATATATATATATATATATGTCTATATATGTATATATAGCTATATATATATATATATATATATATATATATATATATATATATATATATATATATATATATACACACATGTAAACTTCTTCCTGGACCTGGCATTACATTTGCATAATATATCATAATGTAGAGGAAGATAACATGTAGCAAAGTCAAGAGCTATGCAGTCCTTATCAGTATAGTAAGACATGATGCATATCTAATACCAGACCTCACCAATTCCATATATTGTTTTAACTTAGTTGCTTTTGTTTATTTAGGTTTAAGGCGGGTAGACAACTATTCATTGGCATAAATCCATAAAAAGGATTTCATTGAATAGTTATACAGTAGGTACAAAGCGATGTCAGGTGATTTTTTTTGTTATCTTTCGCAAGTGAGTCATGGCTGATGGGAACTAGTATCTGTTTCTTTACACTTTTATACCATACAATAATTCAAAATCTCATTACCTGCTTTACACTTTTATACCATACAATAACTCAGAATATCATTACCTGCCCCCAATGTAGCACTGAAATCCATTTAGTATGTCAGCATTACAAAGTGCTGTGTAAAGTGTGGCCCACCTGCAGTATGATGTTACACTTGGAGTGAGTTTGAAATTTAGAATCAGAATAGCATTGCAAGATAGAGGAGACTTTCAACTACCCTACATCAATCCTATTCGGACCAAATCATATGTATGTATGGTTCATTGGCATAAGATTGAGGCTGGAACCTATGAACAGCCCACTGCCTCATTAAGAATGTAACCCAGAACTTTCCAGACTTGATACCACCCCTTCATTCCCAAGGTATCACAAGTACCTTTATGTCTGCGGTGCATGTATTAAATATGAATTAGTGATTTAGAAATCATAAGTCAGTACTGTAGAAGCCTTTAAATGGAAGGTGTTATATAACAAGCATATATTCACTACATTACACAGTCTTCTGCCTTCCTTATTATTTTACCACATTCAGTTGTAGTGCAAAAATAACTAAATGCAATAAATAAATATTAAAAATATGCTTGAAGCTGTAATCCTTTACCCTTATCAATATTAAGAAGCAATAACATTTTGTCCAGGAATTACAACAAGCCCCAATTGTAAAACCTGTCCAAGACAAGAATCCTTCCAAAACAAATAAATAGTTTTACCAGTAACAAATAAAGCAACTCTCTATGGCCATAAAATTGCTTAGGTTTCAAAATATGCATGTATTTTTGGTCATCAATCCAGCACTGAATGTGTCAGAGCCATCAGAAGTCACATTCTGATGAAAAAAGCTTGAAAGCAACTGCAAACCTTTTTAGTGAATCTGCTATTTGTTGCAAAAAAATGCCATACTTTGTATGTCATAATTTTCCACCATCCCTTATGCACCCTTCTCCCAACAATGCACACACTTCCATGCATCCCTGAAAATAAACCATCATCAGTAGCTTCAAGAAGTAATTACTAAACCATAAAAGCAGCAAATTTGTACAAAATCAGATTTCATTCCAAATTTGTCCCTTAGAGATGACCAAACTTGGATTTTCTTCAATCTTTCTGTTTCCATTTACAGAAGATCTGAGAGTAGGTCTAACAGATTTGTAGTACTGTGGGGTTACTCTGGCTTACACAATTTATCTATTATTTGGAAGGAAATTCTCAGTACATCCTAGCCAAAAAAAAACCCACTATTAAACATTTATTAAAGGGTGGCTGTGGTGGTGCAGTAGTTAGTGTTGCCACCTCACAGCAAGAGGTTCCCCATTTTGATTCGCAACTGGGGTGCCTTCTATGTGGAGTCTGCATGTCCTCCCCTGGGTCAAGTGGGTTTTCTCTGGGTAAGTCATGATGTACATACACATAGCAGCAGTTTAATTCTTCCTGTCCCCTATATTGCAGCCTTAAGTTCATAGGTTGGTACTAGGCTATGGCCCTAGGGCCTATACAAGTCTAGCCATAACAATTCCCTGGCTATTTCTTCCCACGATATTTACTTCCCTGAACCCCTGTCTAGCAGGGCAACTGACATGATCTCTGGGGTGAATTTCCTATCTCCCATCCAATCATCAAGGTTCCTTTTGAAGAGGGCCAAAGAGGTGCTCTGCTTGACATGTATGGGCAGTCTATTCCAGAGCCTGGGGAGTCTCTGGGTCAGGAACCTATCCCTCCAGTATGTTTTGTTCATTGTGAAGGCAAGGTTTAGATCCCTGAAGTGTGTGGCTCTGTGGGATTGGGATTTCTTTAAGTGTAGCATGTCTAACAGCTCTGGATTTGACATGGCCTTGTATGTTAAGCAGAGATCCCCTCTGAGTAGACAATATGCGACAGAGTATAGCTGGAGTTTTTTTAGTCAGTCAGCACAGGACATCTGCTTTAGGCCTGTGATTCTTTTAGTGTGGTATTTCTGCGACCTTTCCAGTTGTTGTAGATGTCTTGAGAGGTACATACCAAATGGGGCATTGGATTCTATAATGGGTCTAATGAGGGATGAGTACAGTGGGACAATGACCTCCTTTTTTCTGGAAGAAAAGCCCTTAGTGATGAAGTGTGCCACATTGAAGGATTCCCTGACTGTTGTGGTGATGTGGTTATCAAAGATGAGACCACTGTCCACCTGTGTCCCTAAGTCTCTTATCACACTTTCCGTGTTTAGTGTACTGCCACCTATGTGGTAATTCACAGGTACATGTTATTTCCCAAAGGGGATAACTATACATTTCTTGTCATTGATCTTGAGCCCATGGCACTGGCACCAAGCATCTGTTTCTGTAAGGCCCTTTTGTAGAATATCCACATCATTTGGGGATTCAGTAATGGCTCCCAGTTTGCAGTCATCTGCAAGGTTTGTTAGCCAGAGTCCCTTAGTGTTGGCCTGTACTTCAGAGTAGTAGATGCCAAACAAGAGTGGACCCAGGACTGAACCCTGAGGTACTCCACTTGTCACTTGTCACTTGTCTGGAGCTGGAGACCTTAGTCTTTTCTTCTATTTTTAAGTCATTTTGTAGGCAAAAAGGTGTCCAGAGATTTGAAGATGTTTTTTGTTCTCTTCACTAGTCATTATGCTATGAATTGTTTTAAAGTGAAAATAAAAAACTGCTGCTCACTTGTATTATTTTAATTTCACACAACATAACATGAAAATATGCTGACATAAAGGGTACAGGCAGCCATCGGCCAGTTTAAAGTACTATGTGATCAAATCAATTGACAGAAAAAAGAAGTAAAAACTCAAAGCTCTGGCATTGTTTTTGTGTAGTAAACGTCTGCTTATAACTAACTATATCTGCAAATAATCTTATCAAATGGTCTGCTACAGGCAAAGTATTAGCATCATGAGTGTGTTGCAAAACTGGCTGGAACTATCAGTAATACTCTGCCAGCTGCAGAATTTGAACCTCTGGCTTCAGAAACAATGAGTTTCTGATGTTTATGGCAAAGCAGAAAAAAAAATGAAAATAAATGAAAGCAATTATTATCTGGGCTGTGCATCATGCTTTTAAATACTCTGTCTCTTTGGCACATGCAATTAGGCACATATCTGAAGAAGGAGCACACATGGTCTGTGATTTAATAGCTATAAGTTATGGAAAAACTTCATGCCCCTGCAAATATTATACCAAGGGATATTCTGCATCAAACATGGGACTATTATGGGATCATAAGGGATTACTAAGCTAATGACTGTTGCAGTCCTTTTTGAGCCTAGACTTCTTGCATTTTTGGCTGCAGTAATCTTTGTTTAGTGAGCAGTTGTTTAGGTTCTCCTAGCTGATACGTGTAATGATAGCCATAGTCAAGCATCTACACCACCCACGTTTGCTGCAAATGTAGCTGGTAGACAGGCTACTAACCATGCAAAGTGACTATGAGAGTCCCTGTTCATTTCAACAACAAGCATGCCTGCTTCTGGTGTGTACTCATGTTTATCATATATTTGTTGTATTAGCAGCTGTATTATCTGTTTATTCTATACAGGTTTAGCATTTTGGATGTCTGACACTTTTTGACAAAAATGTCTTCTCTGCACGATAGTTTATGTAACATGCTTGAGGCAATGTAAACTATGTTTCTACTTGTAATGGAAGAAATACAGTTTTGTATACCATCTTAGTTTACCCATCTTGTATTAGGCATGTCAGTGGTCACTAGTGCAATACTTACTGCACAGGCATCTGTCAGATGATTTAAAGCATACAGGATTCCCACTTTTTATTAAAGTGACAAAAACTGAAAGTGCTATATCTGCTGGGCAATGCATAATAGTTGCTTTGCCTCTGCTGGATAGTCCTCTTCTTCCTCCTCTTGTGCAGTGATCATCTGCAGTCTGTGCTATGTCTTGTCCATCTGCCACTCCAATACAGCCACATACTATACAGAATGATATAGGCTAGACATACATGCTAACTTTTAGGTGGGTATAGGGTCAGACTCCCTGTGTTATCTTGATACATGAACCTCTCCTTCTGGACACAAAACACCTGTTTCACTACTGCATGTGTTTGCATGTACATATATTTAAAATTATCTTCCACAAACAATTTGAAGTTCTGTTTAATGTCTTCATCCCTGGTTGCAGTAGGTGCACAGCATCAGCTATGAAATACAAAGAGTGCATTGGTTAGACTTTTTCTATTGCATCTGTCCAATAGCATGATTTCCTTAGCCTTATTGGTGCTCTTAGTAGGACAGTACCTTAGCTACGAGATGGACTAACCCGTTTAACAAATGTCAAATAAAATAATATAAATAAAGATACCCCGTGGAATGTGTCAGTGAAACAATGCCCAGAAAAGACTTCCTATTTGTCAAGTGTGAATCTCATGGGTATGTCACATATGATTACAAGAAGCAGCTGTGGTAATGCCATCTTTGTTCATAGGTTCATAGGTAAGTAATAGGCTAGCTGC
Organism: Protopterus annectens; assembly: GCF_019279795.1. Taxonomy (NCBI): domain Eukaryota; kingdom Metazoa; phylum Chordata; order Ceratodontiformes; family Protopteridae; genus Protopterus; species Protopterus annectens. The sequence continues at coordinate 1,065,465,522 of NC_056731.1, read as the reverse complement.
CCTAGCCAACAATTTTAACCTTAGCCAGCTTTCGTATTTGTGCTCAAAATAACCTATCCCATTTGGTTAAAGATTGGTCTTACCCATCCTATGGTTGATAGTTATATATTACCCCTAATGATATATTACCCCTCAAGAGGAATCTTGATGAGTGGATGGGAGATCGTAGGTTTACCCTGGGTATCACTTCTGTTTCACTGTTAGACAAAGGCACTGTCTACTAACCTCGAAAAAGGGCATAGCAAAATTAATTTAAAATGGGTGGCGAAAGCCAAACACACTCTGGCCAGGCTTATAAATGCCCTAGGGCAGATAGCCTAGTATGAACCTATGAACCTATGAGAATAACTAGGATCATGCCATAGATAATTGCAGGAGATCCATGCATGGAATAAGGCATTTAAGAGTATCAGCTGTCCATTAATAAAACAAGAGGTAGTCCTGGGGTAAATGTTCTGTTTCCCATCCATAGATCTAAGTAATACTTAAAAATGAACAAGGGTGAACTTCAAATTATGCAGATGGGGAGTCTGTTCCACGGTAGTGGCATCCTCTGTGAAATATACCTGTCCCTCCAAACCATTCTGTTAATGTTGCAAAAGTTTAGATCCCTAGACTGTGTATTTCTGATGCCATTTGACTTCCTTATATGCAGAAAATCCCCAACAGTAATGTATCGGAGGATGACTTGTAAGCTAGACACAGGTCTCCTCTTAGCAGTCTGTAGGATACCAAATAGAGTGACACTCATTTCAGTTGGTCCGTGTAGGACATTTTGTTTAGTCCTTCAATCCTTTTAGTAGGGAATCTCTGTGGGCATTCCAGTTGTTGTGTATGCCTGGCAGAAACATGCCAAAGATGGCATTATATTCAATGACTGGCCTAATGAGGGCTGAGTAAAGAGGGGGAATGGCATCCCCAGATCTAGGCACAATTCATTCATTTATAAGCTGTGCAATATAGCAGGACTTTCTTACAATAATATACACGTTTCTCAAAAGTTAGGTCGCTGTCCACATAAGTTCCCAAATCCCAAACAACTGGGTCAACTCTTAGGGGTATATTATCAATATGATAGTGACCTGTGATAGATGATTTCTCAAAGAATACAATAATGCATTTTTTTGGCATTTAGTTTTTGACAATGATTTTGACACAAGTTATTTATCTGAAACAAACTTTCCTGCAGGATGGCTAAGTCATTTGGAGATTCAATGATGGATGTTAGCTTGCAGGAGTCTGCAAACTGAGTCAGTCTTTGTAGTGACTTGTACTTCAGAAAAGTGGATGCCTAACAGGACAGTTCCCAAGGCAGAACTTTGGGGGAACCCACTACTAGTGACTGGTCTCTTTGTGGAGGTAACTTTCCCTAATTTGATTTTCTGCTTCCTCTACATCTGCCAGTTGGCAATTCAGTGGCTGACATAGGGGTTCATTCCTAGTTATTTTCTACTATGTCTGAGTGTGTAATTGTGTCAAAACCATTATCCAGGTTGAGGTATGCAGTGTGCACCATTTTGCCTTCATCCATTGCTTTGGTGACCTTTACGGGTTCAGTGTTTGGATGTTCCCTATGCCTTGATTGATTGATTAATTCCATGATAAGTGTTTCCATGGCTTTGCATATGAAGGTGGGCATAGTTATGGGTTTGTAATTGCCTGGGTCTGTGGATGGGCCTTCCTTATGCAGGTGAATGACTGTAGTTGTTTTCCATTCACTTGGTACAAACCTGTATGGGGGTTAAGATTGAACAGTGCTGTTAGTGGTGTGGCTAAATCATATTTCATACTATTTAAAATGCATCTAGTGATATTGTCAGCACCCATCAATGCAGTATTTTTAGCTTTTGATAGCACTTTTTAGGAAGTAGTATTTTTTGTTAGCTACAGGTGAGCCAGGTTCAGGTATATCTTGAGGCACAGACAGACGGTTGAGAGGAGTAAAGATAAAGCTAAATTTATCAGCAAGTAGGTTAGCTATATATTCAGCCTCATTTTAGGTTACATTGCTCACAATCACCTCAGTGCATTGCTGTGTTACTCTCTTGAGATTGTGAACATAACTAAAAAGGGGTGTATATCACAATATCGAAAGCTGACACGTTCGATGCTCAAAACTTCGAACTTGCAACCTCAAAAATGGAAAACATCGAAACGTAAAGCAGAGATTGCCATAGAGTACAGGAAGGGAAGATTTCCCTTTACTGCACTGTGGTATGATTTCGGATTTGATATATTTAAGTAGCAGGGGAGTGGGGGGGACAGCCCCCCACATGGTGGGTGTATGGGGACTTGTCCCCCTGCATAGAGCAGTTTTTGTGTTGTTTTGGGTGTTCAGTGGGGGGGGGGGTTTGTCACGTCCCATGTTGTCAGATTTCAAAGTTGCACGGTCGAAGTTTTGTGCTTCAATATTGTCAGCTTTAGATAATCTGATATAAATCCACTAAAAAGTGCCTTGTGATTGTCTTTGGCTTGTGTAGCTATTTTAGCCTGAAACTTGGCTTTGCTTGATTTTATTAATCTCCCGAGTTGTTTATTTCAGAGACAACAATGGCTCTAACATTCTGGGAATTGCTCTTCTTTTAGTCAAAATTATTTCCTTTTCTGTTAATATTATGGTTCCACTATGTGGTTTTGTTTCTGTAGTTTGTACTATACTTGTTCAAATGGGGTACAGCTGCAGCTATGCAGCTTTTTACATGCTGGTATAGTTTGATGGTGTATATTTCTGTGTATTCAGAGGAGTTAACTGGGTTTGGTGGGGATTTGTAACTTGACAATATATCACTTAGGAGTAGGTACTTTGTCTTAAAGAAATTTTTAAAGGTACCTTGGGTGGATGGGATATTAGGTTTTAGTTTTATTTCAAAAGAAACTGCTTTAAGATCAGATGTAACAATTGATGAAGATACACAAGGGATAGTGTAAGGTGCTTCCATATTAGGAAAGACAAGATCCAAGATGTTATTCACCCTAGTGTGTACTATGACCTTTTACTGAAGGGCATTTTTAGTGACAAAGTCCAGGAATCTCTGTTCTTGTGCACTAGTGGTGATGTTGGTTTCCCAGTCTATAGCTGGATAGTTTAAATCACCTAAAAGAATAGTACTGGGTTTAATACTGAGTCTAGTTCCTGTCAGTAGGCATTGTGACTTTCTTATTTCATAGAGAGAGTTCTATATCTGGGCAATATATGGTATGGGACCATTCTGATGGTTATTTGGACATGAAGAAACTCATGTTGCTTCACCAGCCTTGAAGCAAGTCTGTTCTGAGTGTTGACTGATACACCTCCACCTTTTTTCATCTCCTGTGCAGTAGCTTGTCTAAACATATGGAAGGCAATATAGACCTGCACAGACAGAGTGCTCTCTGCTATTTTGAACCATGTCTCAGTCACTAAACAGACATCAGTGTCTTCAAGGCTGAGAATGCCTTGTAGGGAGTGGATTTTCTTGTTCAGTCTCATTGCATTGATCAGTAACAACTTCATATTTTCCTTTTTCTTGTTTCATTATGCTGGTAGGTTTATCAGGTTGGCATTGCCTAAAAAAGGCACTATGGGGGTGGACAATGTCTTTCCAATGATCAAAACTTGAGAGAGGACAGATGCAGGCCATCTCTGATGAAGCAACATGGTATGTTGCTCATATTATCCCAGGCTGACAAATATTTAACCCCCTTTGAATGATACAAAAAAAAAAAACTAAGCCAATTATTGAAGTCAATTATTTTTTGTTCATATCACAGCATCATCCTTAAAGAAGGTAGAATACAACTAAATACTAGGCTTATACCTGCCTTCAGTGCATAGTCTGAGAGTTCCACCATGTTGTTCTTCATATAATCCTGGGAGCTACACCTCAAGTCATTGACGCCAGAATGAACTATGATAGAGTCATTCTGGTACTTGTTCAATTACTTGAGTGCATGCATGATCTGATGGATCTTGGCATCAGACAAGTAAGTCATCTGTTACAAGAATGTTTGGTTAGGTCAATGTCTGCCTTTTGGACTCAGCATCTGTGACTTTTGTGTCTTTGGACTCCTTGTGCTATGTGAGGAAGTAGGCTTAATATGCTGAGTGTGCTTTGTGCTATGTCCCCATTTGGAGGTCCTTTAGGTTTAGACAAGTTAATATTTAGAACTTCAGAATATGATGGATTATGTGTACTGTGTATGGCATTGAAAACATGTGTTATGTGGTATATCATTAACTATTTAGTGTCCAAGTGTACTGTATACAAGATTTTTGCCTCCAAGGATACTATATAAGTACATCTATTACACATGGTGTTATGCTGTTTGAGTAATAGATGATCATAAAACAGCATGAGGTAATTCTTACTTTATCTCAAGATACCCATCTCAGTAATACCTGGCACCTAAATAAGTGATGTGCCTTCAATTCATATAACTGCCAATGCATAGCTTGATGCAACAGACAGTAAAATGGAGAGAGACAATTGTGCTGAGCACCACAGGCAATCCTGCCACCCTGTAGAATGAGTACTTGGTGGTTAATGACTGTGGCAAAATTTTCTGATGCATGGAATCTCCTTCATATAACCAAAATACCACTTACTTGAATTTCAGAAGATCGAGCCAAGCACACCGACAGTACAAAACACCGACCGCTTGGAACACTGATGGGTAACTAATGGTAAATAACCCGATGGCCAACCCGACAAGCACACTAAAATGGAAGCAAAGAAAAGACACCCATGTGGGGGGCTTCTCCCCCCACACCCCCAAACTAAATATACCAACTCCGAGACCGCACTATCATTTAGGTAAGGGGCAAAGGTCAACATGCTGGCCAAGCAGCTACTTAGTGTTAGTTACCCATTGGAGTTCTGAGTGGTTGGTGTTTTGTACTGCCGATGTTCTTGGCTCTATCTTCTGAAAGTCAGGTAAGTGGTGTTTTGGTTATATGAAGGGGACCCGATGCATGACATACTTGCTTACATAATGAGCATTCAAATGAAGACTACATCCAGAGTATTAGACCTAGATGGCAGGTGTACACCTAGTTTATTACCTCTAGGCTACTATAATACACATGCATAGGTATAAGTATCAGCCATCCCTGGAATCTATTTAATGTAAATCTACCTGGAAATCACAGATGTTGCCTGGCATTGCCCTAAGTACCATATACTGACTGAGGGTTCTAAATTAGTCAACATAGTGGCATGTTGTTATTCATGGAATCACTAGTGCCATAGCATGTTGGTGAGGCATACATTATTTGCATTCATTGTATCATTTTGTTCAACATTTAAAAAATATGCAGTGTTTATGTTTTTGTATGCTTTTTACCATCTTAATTTATGTGTACACTATTTTCGGTGAGGTACCATCTTTATTATCAGTGCATAAGTGATTTTCACTAAAATCATCAGTTCTTAATGTACATTTCTAAAGTTAAAATACTTAAGAATGAGACTGAGGTATAATGGGGGTATCTCTTTCAAATGGAAAAGTGCAGACTTCCATTAGGTATACATAAATGTTAGGGGGTGGAGGCAGCAGCCCCATTATTCAGTGAGCAAGGGGTTGCTATACTACTAGCCTTAGCTTAACAGTGATTCACAGCCAACTGATTCCAACATTTTGTGATCAATGTTTTCTGACTCAATCACAAAATCATCAGCCTTTCATTAAGCAGCATTTTGTGAGCATTCCATATTGTGGCATGTTAATCCTTACAAGCAAATTTACAACTCAAGAATTGGTTATAGCATGATGATGTCCAGCTTTACATTCATACAACCTTCTCCTGCATAATTATTCTGTGCAATGATTGCACAGTGATCATCCTTGCAGATTTGATTTATGTATTAGAATGTTTTCTAAACAATTGTTCCTCCAATTCAGTCCGCATTGTATAGGTTTGCACAAATTAACCAAACAACACTTTCATGAATTTTACTGCAACAATGCATATCTTGTGAAATGTTTAACAGCATCATATGCAGTTTCTTCATCATATGTAGGTTAGTATTAGACTAGCTGCCCTTGTGGACCATTTTAAGCCTAGTCACTTTACCTTTCATAGGGCAAAAAACAATCTCTGTAACTTGAGTCTGGGAGGTAAACACCTTAACCTTTATGCCAGCATCAAGAACTTAAATGCTTTTAATGTTATTCACCATTATCTTGTTTAGATTTTTTTATAAGCTATCTTTGAATGTTTGTTCTATTTGATGTTTTTATGTAGACCAGCATAATGAATATTGTTTTAATCTATGTATACCTGTACATTATTTTTGTCCAGAAACTTATATCACCTTTAATGATAATCACACTGCCTAGTTTAAGTCATTTGTTACTGCAGTGCTCATAATCCATGAAGTATTTCTGCAGTACTTAGCACTCTTAAACTCGATAGGAATTTAACTGATGTACTAATTTTCTTATTTGAGTATTGTTAGCGTTGTGCATGTAAAATAATGACACCCCTTGTAAAGGTGAAGTAAAGAAAGAAATGCTATTTAATTGCAAAGTTTAAGAAAACAAGCCATTCTGTTACATCTTATTCTTCAGTTGCACATTTTGTGTACATTTCTGTATTCAAAGTTAATATGTAAAAAAAATGCCATTAAACCATAGAGCCCACATAAATCAAGTCTCTTGAATGGAAATGTCCTTATTGCTAACATAAGATAAAAAAATGATCAAATAATATAAAGGAATACAGATAAGATAAAACAGTGACAGCCACTAGGAAATCCAAAACATATACAACTCTACATAAATTGTGACTAAACTAGCTAAAATAACTAAACTATAAAATCTTTAGATTATAATAAAACCATCAATGCACTGCAATAAAAAATAAACGAAAGTGTTAAAAAAAACTTCATAAAGTACAGAACTAACCAAGGGACACAAAAAAATCAAAACAATTATATAATTTACCCGAACCCTTATTCAAATGACAACTTATACAACACAGCCCATTCTAATCAAGGGGAAGCAGTATTTTAAAACGATCCTTTCCCATCTGCCCTGTGAGGGCCTTTGGAAGGAGGAATCCAGTCAAGAACCCATAACACCCAAATCCCCTTCTCTCTGTCAAGATGGGACCAGCCAGGGGGTGGCACCAGGAGTGGAGGTCATGAGCAAAGGCTGGAAGAGCCAAGCAGTTAATTTTCAACCTGGAACATCATGGGGAACAAAAAATAATTCTGCTAGGCATTGTTTTATCTAAATGTTAACATACAGCACACAAAGGTAAAATACTGCATTAATACAAAGGTATAAAGTACACATTTAAATCTCCATAGTAATTCAATTAAATATAACAAACCAATCATTATCTAAATGAACTTAAGAAAAACAAGGACAGTTGAGGAGTATGACTGCTTGCGTATGTTTTTTTTTTTCAGTTCATGTGAGCTACCTCCAAAGTTGTTACCCTTGAGAATACTTTAAGGCTTCAACAAGCTCACCTACATCTTTAAACGATTAAGAAAAAAAATATATGGCAGGGAAAGCATTAGTACTTGCTACCAGGTATCTTTCAGTTTCTGGAATTAGTACCAGAGTGATTACTCTACTGAATAATGCTAATGCTGTGTTGCCTGGAATATAGTATATTTACTTGTGAAGTACTGGGATTCAGATACATACATCTTCTCATCTACATTAATTTCCTTGCCAGTATATAGTTATACATACCAGACAGCAATTATCTGTATTTCTGAGTCAGAGGGCTAGATTTATGAATGTCTACAATTAGTGCTGCTATCACGTGCACATCGTACACACAATTGCACACTATATTGTAAACATTAAACAGCTCTGCACTTAGTACAGAGCCTAAAAACAAGGATAAACAGCAGAATGTGCCATTGAAAGGATTAGTAGCCAAATTAAGTGCTAATTAACCCGTCCATCAAGGCAGAGCTATTCAGAAGGCACAAAGTTATCACATAAACTTAGTGTAGCCAATTGCTCTGAAATCCAAAACTATTTAGAATACAGCCAAGATTACACTTAGAAAAAAAGATTAGTGGTTGCTGCTGCTGTTACAAACCTGTAAGTGCAACAGACTTTAATTCACAGTGCTTTTGCTGCTGCTGCCAGACCTCGGCCAAGAAGAAGAAGTGTGTTTAAACCCCATTTCACTTATCATGGACTGCATGACACAGAAATTGTACAGCAATACTGGGTGGACAAGGAAAACTAGAGGAAATATATAACCTCTGCCACCCTCACCCCGAGGAAATTGTGGAGAATCCATCACAGTGGAAACATAGGTACGTGTAACATTTATGTATATTAGCTACAGGTACTTCCTAAAGACCTACAAGAGCTATATTAGGGGTGTCACAGCCCTCAGCTTCTAGAATATGATATCATTTTTTTAAATGCATGTCTACAACCTGCAAGGGAGCATATCTGCTTCCCATGCATCCCACAGGAAAGAACAAGAACCATGCAGAAATGTTATACAATAGCACACTTCCCTGAAGTTTTGCAGGCTATTAATTGCACACACATTAAAAGCCTCACCCAGGGACTAGGGAAGGCGATACATTAACAGGAAGGATTCTACTATATAAACTGTCAAGCTAACTGTAATACCAAAGGGATCATTTACAAGATCTGCATAGTTAACCTAGGCAGTTTTCACAACTCACACATATGGAACACCTGTGAGCTCTACACAATGCTTGCTAGGGTGACTTTCTATAAGGGCATCTAGTAGGGGATGTAGGTTATGCTCTAGAATCTTGACACATGACACCCATGAGAAACCTATACAGCTCCACTGAGCAAGAATACAACAATGTCCATGCTTAAATCAGGAATGTCATAGAACATGCATTTGCCTTGCAAACATCGATGTTCTAGTGTATGGCCACATCTGGAGGTGTTCTGCAGTATGAACAGCCACCTCAGCCCAAATACTCACAGTCTGTGACATGCTACACAATATAATTCTCAGGAAATAGCTTCAGTAAGGAAAACAAGGGGCAGGACCACAGTTGCCTGGACTGCAGACATGGCCAGCAACTCCAGCAGGTACAGATTTGGAGTCTGAGGGAGGACCATCAGGCATACATGGTGTTAGCAGATATAGGTGTTAGCAACATGCCATAACTCTGGCTAAGTGTAAATAATAGCAAACATACTTACTACCTAAGTGAAAACCTACCATCCTAAGAACATACAACATTTGCAACTGATGCCTATAAAAGTCCACAGTTTTTACTTAACCATGTAATGGCTGCATTTTGTTAGCATCTGACAGAGACAATCCCAAGGACACATCTTGTAGCTGCAGTATTAACAATTTAAGTATGGAAAATGCATGAAAAAAAAAAAAAGAGTCACATAACTTATTACTCCCATATGCAGATACTTTTATGTCCCTAAGCTGAAACATGTCTCAGGTGCACAGTAATGCCAGAAATAGCTGATGACTGATGTCTACAATATACAGCTATAGACTTTGCCCAGTACAGAGCATCAAGCATTTCAGTTACCCATTCATATGCAATCATAAGTCAAAAATGAGCAAAGGGTTGGGCACAGTCATCATCATTAGCAGAGGGTGGAGGGATACACGAGGGCAAGCCTGGCACCAAAGAAGTGAGTTGCATACCTAGAAGTTTTGCAGTAGACATATTTGGGTTGTCCTCCATGTCAGCACCAACATCAATGATTCCATGTGAACCCTCTGCTGAGGTGTCTTGCATCTCTGACTGTAGACAATAATTCCTCTGTTTTAGTCAGTCAGGTTCAATAACAGGACCAATGCCCAATAACTATATGTTCCTGGGCAATTACAGCCACACTGAATATTATGTGTGTTATCATGACTCTGGCCCTATGTCAGGATTTCTGATAGATATGGCCATTGCCTCCTATATTATCAACATATCTGGCCAACTACTTTCAGATATGGCCATTGGAGGACTTGTCACCTTTGTCTATGAAGGAATGAGCCATGTAAACTTACACCCTGGATGATATCATAATATCTGCATTGGTATGTGGCAGTTTATGGGGTTAAGATGTCTTGGTCACCATAGCACCATATGAGATGAACAATAAAAGAGCAGAAAAAATAGAAAATGAAGGCAAAACTGATTGTTAACAAAACAAATATGTGTGAATGTAATACCTCTCAACTGTCCCTGATTTTCAGGGAAGTCCCTGATTTTGACTCAAATTTTAACTCTGTCCATCTTAATCCCCCCAAAAACTAGTGACTTTTGGAGGAAAGATGGTGAATTACACTTATGGAATAATGACAATAATTAAGAGTTATAAACTTATTTTACTTTAGAAAATGCATTTTAATTCATATGCTCTGATTCTGTCAATGTTTCAAGTTAATAGTACTAATATTTTAAAAGTGTCCCTGATTTTTTTCTTGACTTGTCCCTGATTCTGTTGAAATTTGTCCCCAATTGGTTGAGAGGTCTGGAATGTATGCATCCACTGTGCACAAAATAATTGAAAAAAATAATCTCCCTATGAGTGCACATAAGTTAATATAGAACTTTCACCCCTCACCTAAACATTAAATAAACAAAATGAAATGCAAGGCTAAAAGTAGGTAAGGAGGACACCAGTTGTGTAACATTGTACTAGATTGCAACATTAACAAGAGCGTGTACACTTTTAATGTAAAAAGGGTTAAAACTTTTGTTGGATATTCACGTGTGTGTGTGTGTGTGTGTGTGTGTGTGTGTGTGTGTGGATATATATATATATATATATATATATATATATATATATATATATATATATATATACATATATATCTATATATATATCACAGTCAACACATTTTATGGGCTACAAATCTAAATACCATGACCTTGCTCCTAAGTGAAACAGCACACTTCTGCAAAAACTGCTCATATTCCGAGAGAAAAATCATAATGTCATGTTACATTCTTTGCAAACATTTGTAATGGAAATAAATAACTGATATACATGACTATGCCAGTGTCAAGGGACAAATAATGCAGACAGTAAAGCAATGGGTGTATTATAAAATGCATTCCATCAGTAAGGTTGAAATATAGAACTTTGTAGAAAACAGCAACATACCTTTGCAAATAGCGGTATTGAGCTTTCTGCATCCAGTCTCCCCTAATGTGATACAAGTTCCTTGCCTGCACAATTGATAAGTTCAGATTCAGACCTCTGAGAATAGTGAATATGCAAATGATGTGTAAATTCATTAGCATTCATGAATTCCACAATCTGCACTAAATACAGAGCAGGTAAACATGTTGTAAGGACCTACATGACTGTGTGTACATGCCCTAGCAATGCCAGGACTAGCACTGAGATGTGTTACTTGCCAAGGTCCTGTCAGTGAGAATAATTTGTCTGACTGCAGTAACAATCAATGTTTCACAGTATGTTTTGTTTGATCCACACTTATTGAGGGCATGTCAGGGAGAAGGGATGTACACTAAAATCTGGGATTCTATTGACTGACAAAGGAGGGCAATATACTTTAACATTTCTATGAATTGTTTATGACAATACTTTCTTACTCTGAGTAACAATTCTTTCTTCAATTCTAAGAAAGTACATTAATCAATGAGATGGTTGTCGATATAAATGTAAATGATAGTGCATTGCTGTTAGAAAAACATAGATAAAGTGATGATGTTTAAAACAATAAAGAGAAGAAAACATCTGCAGTGTTGCAAATAGTTTGTTTTGCTATAAGATCCTATTCAGCTATACATCTACTGATAAATTACAAAGGACAACTTTCAGAAATTGGTTCTATTGTACCTTTAATGGAAATTGATACAATATCACATTTACATTATATGTAATGTGCCAGTTCTTATTCCTATTTTCTGCCTGTGTCTGTGGCAAATACTTATAGAATTCCCAACCATGTGTTGATGATCCATATACAGCCAAGGTGATCTCACAAAATTACACAGCAACTATTTATTTCAGAATGTTTCCTTTTTTATTTTTATGTTTCTACCTTCATGCTTTGCATGCTGTTTATCTTTGCACCATTTGAGTGGCAGCCTTTCATCACAGTGAAGAAAGGTTCACTTCCTAAGTTAAAAAAAATGACAAATTTAGTTTGGAATGTCATCACTACCACAATTGAGACTTGTGCACATGCACTGTCTTCAGTACTTTGGACAGTAATGTGTGAAGAAATTCCACCTGCCACCTAACTATTTCTGTGTCACAAGATGTAAGTGAAGGAGCTTAAAGAAAGAGGCCACATAATGCAAGGTTTAAAACACATTTACAGATAAATAAGGTTAACCTGTCATATAGATTTAGAAGTGGATGATTACCTACTGGAGAATATTATTATAACCCAAGAATGCAATTTTCTTAAAAGTATTCATCATATTATTCCTACAATATTTGTTATACCTAAAATTCAGAAAAGCATTTTATAGCCCCCTTATAGACCTATGGTAGTAGCCAACAATTCTAAGATCTAATTATTAGCATATGTTAATAGGAAGTTAAAACCAGTATTTTTGTACACAGATTTGGTGAAAGACTCTTGGGATATTTGGCAAGACTAAATAGTGATTTATGGGACCAACTTGGTGGTTATCTTACAACTGATGTTGTGGACTTGTTTACAGCTATACCAATGGAAGATGTATTGGAATTTTTGACAGAAGTACTTGTGGAATATGACTTTTTGTCCACAGTGGAAATTAAATGAATACTTGAACTTATGGGTCTTAGTCCGGATAATAACTATATTTTTTTCAAGGTGTGACTCTAGAAAGAAATTAAGTCTGTGGCCATTGGAGTCACCTGTGCCCCTGTTTCTGCAAATTTCATTTTGTATGGGTTGGAAAAGAAACATGTTATACCTCCTGGTTATAATATCATCTGTATCTACTGTATAAAAAGGAAAGGTGGTGTAGTTGCTTTAAAAGTTCCCAATACCACATTTCCCCTTACATCACCCCAATACCAAAATTCAGTTCAGCAGAGATTCTTATTGCTTTCTTCAAAATAAACAGTTATAAACAAATATGTATTACTAACCTTTACACCCCTCCTGGTGACAATGCAGCTATACTGGAATATATCCTACATTGGATATCCATAACATTTACACACACACACACACACACACACACACACACACACACACACACACACACACACACACACACACACACACTCAATACTACTAGATGATGTGAGTTTATTGGACATAATCTCTAACTCCCCTGCATCTAGCATGAACTTATATGGTTTTGCACAACTAATTAATAACCCCACACATTATAGCAAGTCATCAAATTCCCTATTAGTCTGTATCCTAGTATCAGACCCTAGCAAATATTCAACCACAGGTACAATGTTAGACCCTCTCAGTGATCATCTCCCAATATATATGAGCAGACATCTCATACATCCAGTTAAACAGCATATTTGTAAAACAACACATACCCTTTCCAAATGTAACCCATAAATGTTCATAGTACATCATCTATTCACCACAACTTCCTAAAAATTATCCCCTTAGATGATGCTGCAAATGAATTCAATACAACTTTAATAAATGTTCTAAATAGCCTTGCAACTCCTAGAAGGAAGAGACTACAAACAAATAATGCAATTTGGCTATCCAAAAAGACTAACATGCTAAATGTAGGATAGAGAAAAAGCATGGAAAGAATGGCAAAAATATAACAAAACTTTAGTATCTCAAAACCTTCAGAATGATTCACAATCACACTAAAAAACAAATAAATGAAAACAAAAATATAATATAATAACTTTCAGAATAAAACTAACCACAACCCTAAAAAATGTTGGCCATCCATTCAAAAAATCTTACATCCCAGCCAAAAATTCAGTCTAAACCTTTGTCCCAATAATGTACTACTCAAAACTGCAATCCTGTTCAGCTCTTATTATATAGATAGTATAGCATCTCTAACCAAGGATTCCTCAACATCTAATCCCAACCATATCCAATAGCCACATGTCACAACATTCACTTTCACCTTCAAATCTGTGCCCACATCCTATGTAAAAGTACTCTTAAACATACTTAAACCATACTCCTCTTCAGCTGATGACCTTTTATGTTAGTACCTAAAATAGCAGGCTATAGCATTACCTATCCTGTCTAAATCCTTATAAATATGTCAATCCAAGAATCCCACATTCCCTATCTCTGGAAAAAAAAAATCACACATTAACCCTCTGCACAAAGGAGGAAATTCATTAGTCATTAATAACTTTAAACCTATAGCAATCGTACCTCCCCTCACCAAAATACTTAAAATGCATTCATAAACAATTACTAGACTATCTCCTGCAGGAAGAACTGCTATATTCTATACAACATGACTTTTGTCCTTCCTATAGTACTAGCACTGCCCTTCTAACTTATGTAGATACTGTCAATTAAGCTAGATATAGCAGCAAAATAGTCTCTTCCTTATTTATAGACTTGTCTAAAGCCTTCAGTACAGTTTGCCACGACACACTTCTACTTCAGAAGTCCTCATGAGGTCTCTCTCAGCCCACACTTCTGTGATATAAAAGCTACTTGTCTAATAGGTATCAGTCAGTAAAATGGCAGACCATGCTCTCTTCTTACCTCACAGTCACCACTGGTATACCACAAGGCTCAATCCTTGGTCCACTCCTCTTTAGCATTTTCACCAACACCCTTTATTCATCCACACAACAGGCCACCCTAATGCAATACACAGATGACTTCACTGTCATTTGCACACCTGACAACATGGAACACCTTCAAAAAAATTACTCAGGAAGCTTTAACGGCCACTGAAACATAGCTTTGTAAATCACAAAACATGCTCAACCCCAAAATGAGCACTTCTCTCTCTCTATCTCTCTTGATAATATGACTGTTGAAGTCACCTCTCGTAGTACATTATTCAGGGCGATAGTTGATGATAAGCTTGCATTCAATCTGCATATACAAAATTGCATAAGAAAAACTCAACAAAAACTAGGGATGCTTTACAGAGCCAAACATGTTCTCACCGATGCAGCTAAAACTGCACTTGCCACTACTTATCTCCTCCCTAAACTTCTTTATGGTACTCCCATCCTTATTAATTTCCAGGCTTCACAAAAATTGAAACTTAAACAATGCTATAACAAAGTTGCTAAATTTTCAGCAAATACCACTTTCAGACCAACCACTATATAGTACTAAAAAGCCTAAATTGGTTAGAACTGCCTCATCAACTAACATATGCACAGCTTCTTATCACCTAAAAAAATATCCATCATCCATCTGCTTGCCCAGCTCTAAAAACATTCTACATAACTATGTTCCTAGTCAGTAAATGTGATCCAGTGACCAAAAACTCTTATCTGTCTACTAACCTATCAAATCTCCTGGGCATTGTCCGTACTTCTACAAGTTTGCTAAGGTCTCTAACTCCTTACCTGTACCCATCATGGTCAATACCCTCTCTCCCGTCTTTCAAAACCAATATGAAAGACTTTCTGGCTAAAAGTCTGACTTTGTTCTTGTACAAAACCATAACCCTAAATGTAAACAAGAACCTTTTCATTCCACATCTCTCTTCTTCACTTACTTCCTTACTTCTATCAACTTCTCTTCCCTGAATTGCTCGCTAAATATACCCTAAGGCTGTATTTCCCCTCACTTCATATTGTAAGTCCTGTTTGTATTAGACTAACTTACTTTTAATTTCTTTACAAACTGTCTACAGTTTCTCTAAATATTAAATGATTGTCCTACGATTTGTATTGGTTCTTAACCAATGTTTAAATAGTATCACTAACTTGCTATAACTATTTAAACTGCAAATATTTTTGTTTTAATTTTTGAAGATTGTAAAATTATTGTTCTTAAAATGTTTTGTAGTAATTTGGAGCTTTTTTACGTGGGCCTCCACTGAAAATGGGCTTCTATGCAGTCAGACTTTCCCAGTAATCAAATGTCAATAAATACATAAATAAATAAATAAATAAATAAATGTATTTAATTATTACATTTTTTCCACACAGCAAAATTTATTTGAGGTAGTTGGATGAAATTTTATTCTCTGAGATGGCTTGATGAATTGGTAGATGAATTTATTCAGTATTTACACCACACAACTGACTTTTTAGTTTATATACAACTAAAATAAATAAGTAGTTAATTATTTGGACACTACTATAATTAAAGATAAAAGTGGTTTTCATTCTAACATGTTCTGAAAATCAGCCTTTAGTAACTCTTATCTCCACTTTTTAAGCATCCATTCATTCAGACAAGAAATTAATTTGGTAAAAAGGACAATTCATTAGACATTCCTAAATGGTGTCTGAAAACTTGATGTTTAAAATTCAGCTGAATAAACCCTTGGTCGTTAATAGATATGGCTATCAGACAAGTTAAGGAGCACAGGGAAAGATAATACAAACCCATGGTGTACATGGGAATATGATCAGAAAAAGTGCAACCAACTCCAGTGTCTTGGGAACACACATTCATATTAAATTTCAACAAACAATCCAATGATACAAAAAGGATTATAAAAAGTAACTGGAATATTTTTAAGAGTAATGATGCCATTTTAGAATCATTGGTTGGACAACCTATCTTTGTAAGTCAGGGGGGTATTCTAAAAAAAGAGTTTGAATGGGGGTCCAAGAAAAACAACTTTGAAGTGTGTTTTTTCCTTGGCCAATGTTATTTCATTTTAACTGATAAACAACTGATATTGGCAAATATCTTAGGTAATACAATTTTATTTTCAGGCTGCAATTGCACCACCAAAGAGGTGGTATACCTTGACAAATGTATCACATTAGCATCCAATGAGAAGAATAATCTATTAACATGTTTACAGTGTTAGAAAAAAGAATGAGAAAAATGCTCTTTACCAGCTATCTACAGGTTGTCCAAATTTTAAAGAGTTTTAAATTTAGAATAGTAGACACTGTTACTTATGACCAAAGGTATAGGGCTTGGGGTACTCATTTTGAATATACTGCAAGAGGTTACTTTGGTAACTCAAACTAGATAACTCCTGGATGCCTGGATTGAAAGAATATATTACCATAAGTCCTGTATTAAAGATGAAGGAAGCAAAATTATAAACCTCCACTTAGGATATTAGTACTATATTTTATTTGAAAGGTTTTTGTTAACTGGTTTTATTAATGCACTTATGTTACCTATATATATATATATATATATATATATATATATATATATATATATATATATGGAATCACTACGAAATCTGGAATTAAGGAATCTTGAAACTCTGAGTATTTAAGACCAGAATCTTGTCTGCATGGCACTATTCTGCCATTCACTCCACTGTGGTGCGATCTCTGAGTTGTTATATTTAAATTGCCAGGGTGTGGGGGTGCATGGTGGCTTGCCCCCCCTGCAATTGCTTTCAAAAATGTTTTTATTTTTGTTTGTTTTCAATATTACAGGATCTCGAGATTCTGGTCTTCAGGATTCAGAGTCTCGAGATTCCGTAATTCGAGATTTAGTAGTGATCCTATATATATATATATATATATATATATATATATATATATATATTTACTTCATACAAGATGTTTTAAGAATATATACGTTGATGAGGCATTTTAATTTACCAACAATTATTATTTATTGTATGTTGTTAGGCTATAGCAATTAGTTTATCAAGATAGCATTGTTTTTAAAAATAACTGATGTGATATATTTTATCATTTAGAACTTCACTATACAAATGGATGTATGGGTTAATGAATTTTGTTTCTGAAGAAGTTGGCTGTAACTTGTACGCAGATGATAGTGCTAAAACATCATATTAAACAGTTTTTGTTAGCATTTATTGTTTTCTTCATTTACTTTAAAGAAGTCAGTTTTACTCTTTGTTATGCTACCTAGACTGTGCAGTTTCTTGTGGTTATTTTATGTGTTTCCCTGAGCAGCTTGCTTCATTTTGGCTGGTCACATTTGAAGATATTTTTATGACTCAATTTATAATAAATACAATGTCCAATGTTGTATATGAAATGCACAGGCTAACATATGTGATAAATGCTAAATATATTATCTGTAGTCCATTTGTATTGATGTTATAAAGGTGGTGTAGTAAACTCACCTATTCTCATTATTAATAACAATATGTGTTATGGATGTTGTAACATATGACATTTTGCAAATTGAGTTAACACAAAAGCAGTAACATGAGTAATGTGGACATATGTGTCATATATGCTGGAAAGCATACCCACATCTCACAACTATATGTCATGTCAGTAATAAATTATATTGTAAACTTTTATGTCATGAGTAATTGCATGTACTGTGGCAACAATGACCTGTTGTCATTTGCAGCGTGTTCCCTTCCAGACCAATCACTATTACATGAAATCCTGATGATGTGTAACCTACATTCAACTACTGATGGCTAGCAGATGTGAAAAAGATGAATGAGTCATACTAATGCTACAGCTGCTATGTTCCTGGCTATATGCATCCATTAAATGTGTTAACTCTGCAGTACAAAGTGATTTTTTTTTTTTTTGTTGATAACGCTTTTTGCATTGATGTTCCACTCATCAGTGTACAAATGTGATTATCAGCTGAAGATACTGAGTGAAAAAAATGTCCTTAGAATAAGAAGTGAGTTGAAAAGTGAGCTGAATTGTGTACCAAGGAGAATCAGCAGAGCAGAGTTACCAAAGGACAACATATGTCTTAATTGTAATGGTTTATGGTGTCAGAATTTTCCCTGCACCTCCTAGACTTATTCATTTTCTTTATAAAGTATGATCAACTTTTAAGGCCACATAACATATTAAATAATAGAAACAACCCTATACAAAGATTCATTATCACTACATGTATATGCTGCATTACCTGGAGACTTTCTAGTCTACAAGATAAGATAAAGCTCCTCCTTCTAATCCTCTGTTATATATTTTCAAAGCTATTGCCATGAGTTTTAATGCTTTGAAATTGAGGGGCATAAGGGACAGGGAAGCCTCACATCAGAAACATTTTATTTTCTTTTATATAAATAGTAGTTCTTAAATTGCAGGTAATGAGTAATAAGGGGGTTTTATATGTATATGTATATATATATATATATATATATATATATATATATATATATATATATATATATATATATATATATTTTTTTTTTTTTTATTATTTACAAGTTGCACCACATAGCTACCCCAATGTTTTTTTTTTCTGTTATTGCATGGTTCTTTTCTTCCTCTCCACTATTTGAGCCACACCATTTTCAGTCACTACTCATTCTATTGCTTACTTATTCTTTGTGTTTCTCTAATCATTTAACTTTTGTAGGGAATTATTCATTCTTTAATTTTGTCCTACTGTCTCTCTTCTCTAACTAAAACCCCAGTATGTTTATCCATTTTGTGTGGATTTTATCACCTAGTATTTTGTGACTCAATCAGCATCAAGACAATGTATTGATATGAAACAATATTATTATTTGAAACTTCTTTCCCAAATTCTGAGCAATGGAGGCAGCAATCTTCTATTTTTAATAGCTTTATCTTTCATTGCTTTGCCATCTCTTTCTTCCTGTTTTGTTTTCTACACTTAAATGTTTAATTAATTTAAAATTTCTTTAATGTACATAGCTGGTTCAACCACCACCCTAGACCAATATTATGATCCTGTGCCCCACCCCCTTCAGCTCTTCAAGTGAAGCATTACATTGTAAGTGGTGAGTTTATTACAGTTAGATCTATGCCCCCAGCTCTTCCATTCAAGAGGGGAAAAAAGGATGCTCATTCTACTGGCACAAGAACCAGATGGCCAGATGCACAACACACCCCCTCCCACCTGCCCTAGTCATTCAGGTCCCCTGTCCACAACCTTCCTTCAGCATATTTCATTAAACTAAAAAAATGGCTCTTTTAAACTGCTACAAACAGTTTGCTACAAATGTAGCACACGGTTGGTACAGTTTATACCCTGCCTGCATGGAGCGTTACAGTGCTGGGGCTTTAGTTTAAAAATATATATTCTTTTTAAACTGTAACAAACTGGTTGCTACAATTTAACAAGCAGGTGCTACAGTTTAGACCATGCACATAGTACTACAGTGCTCATATTTGACTTCAAATGCAATGTGGTAAAGGCAGATCAGGCCTGCCTCCACCCCACCCAAGCTATGCTACTGTGGCACCATAGCTACTTTAACAGGTGTCTTAATTTTTTGGTGACGGTGAGGGCAGAAGTCCTCTTTTTGTCTTGCTGTATGTTTCCTCCAGCCCATGGACAGTTTAAATTATTTTTAATTAATAAATAATTTTATTAGGCTGGGTGCATTGTGACTGTTGGGATTGATAAAAATCATTATGCCAGTTTAGGCCAATTTTGATTGTCAAAAAGAAATTACTTTCAGCTTTCTACACTGAATTTCATGATTGCAGAAGGAAAGTGATAGCAGTATATATCAAAGAAACAAGTTAAAGGTAATATTCATTGTTTGCATATTTTCTTTTCTGTACAGTAGAAATATGTGACACTTTTTTGGAAAGCAAATCAAGTATGATAAAGGCAAAATGGTAAAGATGTCTGATGATGAAATTAAAATAAGATATAAAGAATTATTATATAATGAAATGGGGAGAATGGAAGTGTTGTGAACTGACTCAAAAAGTTTTTGTTGCAAGAAGGATGAAACTGTTGATGGCAACAAAATGTATGATGATGATGTATAAATAAGTATGAATTGAAATAATGATATGTCCATAAAGGTGTGTAAAGAGAAATGAAGTGTACTATAATGTAAAAAAAGAAAGAAAGAAAAAGAAAGAAAAAAGTAAGAAAATAAAGCAGATCTATTATTTTTGGTAAGAGCCATAGGATTTTTACATTCACCTCAGCTACCACCAACTTAAGCAGATAGGACCTAGGTCTAATGTCTCATAGGAAGTCCGGCATACTCAGGACTGCAACACCCCCTCTGTTATTCTACACAGACTTTTGTAGTTTCCATCATCAAAGACTTTTGGGCTTCTTCTTAAGCTACTGATACTCTAGGATGATCAAACATCTGGATTAAAGCATTTATATTGATTCTCTTGGCTATGTATTAATTTTAGAAAATAATAAAGAGTCTATGTTAATCTAACTTTTAGTATACTTTTAGTTAGATTTTTCTAATTATTCATGTCAAGAAGATTTCTGCTGGATATCTCAAGATGAACAACTCGAAGAACCCTCACCAGGAAAGTGCAGTGAAGAAAGAATTACATCTTATAATAACAAACATCCAAGAACTGTCAATAAAAATGGACAAATTTGAAAACAAAATGAATATTATCAAACAAGAATGCAGTAAAGAACTGGAACTTCTAAATGAATAGTAAAAAAAACAATCTGAACAGAGTCTTGCCTTAGAAGAAACATTAACTGACCTAGAGTGACAGAAAATGAACATCACAATGAATTTCTTCTGAAATAAAACACTAGGCTGATTGAGAAACTGGAAGACCTTGAAAGTAGATCAAGGAGGAATAACATAAGAATATATGGAATTCCTGAGAAAGAAGAGGGTGCTAACATGATTCAATTCCTCAATAAGTGGTTTTCATCAGCACTAAACTTGCATGAATCACTCTCATTTGGAATTGAGAGGGCTCATCGGTCCCTGGCAAATCCAGTTTCATCACTGAGTTTATCTAACCCCAGGTCTATAATAGTTAGATTTCTTTCCTCGCAAGACAAGGACATAGTATTGAAATCAGCTTGGACTAATCCTCCTAGCAAGATGGGTGAAAAAGTTATTTGTTTTGACAATGACTACACCTCTACAGTCATATCCAGAAGAAAGGAGTGCGTTCCTCTAATTAAGTCCTTGAAAAAAGCCAATATTAAAGCTCAATTTTTTTTCCTGCAAGAATAAAAAAAAACACCTTGCCAGAAAGAGTGAAGATATTTGATTCCCTACAAGAAACAGTACAATTTATCCAAAAGAAGAAAATACTCTTGGACATAGAAGAAATGGAATGGTCATCTCAGAGTTTGAAGAGACAGGCAACAAAAAATAGATGGTCTGTGAAGCAAAGAGCAAACCAAACTAAGAAACTAATCAATAAATTCCTTCTAATTTTAAATGCTTTGTTTTATGAATCATAATATGTTTGATTCTGGAAAGTCTCTATGCTATAAGGTGATGTGAATCATTTTTATTATTAACTTTCTCTTTTCCTTTCTATATCTACTTCTAATTACATATAGTACTAAGTATTTAAATATTCTCTTGCTCTCTCTCTCTCTCTCTCTCTCTCTCTCTCTCTCTATCTCTCTTTTTTCTTCCTATTCTTTTTTGTTACCATGTTTCTTTTCTCTATTTTGCCCATTATAAACACTTTACATACTTTTTTCCTTTTAAATAACTACAAATGATGTATGTCTTCTAATTCTTCAGTAACTGTATCATTTGACTTAATACTAAAGTGCATTTTTTCTAGTGGTTCAGTGGTGGGGTAAAAAGGTGTCTCTGATTAGTGTTTCTAACTAGATATTTTAGACTCTTTGTTTAGATACATTTAAACATTAATGCAGTACATTAATGGTGTTTTATAGATAACTAAATATAAGTTTTATATATATATATATATATATATATATATATATATATATATATATATATATCTATATACACATACTCACACACACACACACACACACACACACACACACACACACACACACACACACACACACTAGGTTTCTTCTCTGGCCTGTTTAACTGGTGGGTTAATTATTAAAATGTTATAATATGATTTCTGATCCGTGGCAGCTGTTGCTACTTCTATATAGCTGTTTTTATATGAAAGGGTTAATTTTTTCATGATGTTGATGTTTTGTGAGGAAACTGGTGGTCTGTGTGACTGTTCTCATTGTGGAGATTTATGACATGCACTGACAAGGCAGCTTGAGTGTTTTTTTTTTCTTTTTTGTTTTCTGTCAACTCTGAAAGATTCATGATCTAAATTTCGGGCCAAAAATGCTTCTTTCTTCACTAGAGACAACTTATGTTGTGCATGAGCATATTTAGATACTTTTTAACAAGTTTATGAAGCTGCAGTTTGAGGAAACAACAGTGATGACATCATTTGACATTTTGAACTTGTTAAATGGTTGTACTTAGAATTCTGTTTTCTTGAAATTCTGTTATCCTTTACTAGATACTTTAAATGGTAAATAATTAGTTGTGACAAAAGTGTTTATCTCCTTTGAAAATGCCTATGTTCTCTTATAGATGCATACATTCTGCAGATTCAATGACACTTTTATTGTATACTATGCCAAGAATTATAGATTCAATTTCAGATAAAGATGGGATGCTAAGCATGGTTATTTTGGAAATGAAAAGGATATATTATACTTTGATTAATACATACTGGATACCAGGACTGAGTACTAAATATATTGACAAATATCTAGCCCTGATTACTTTAAATGTAAAAGGGTAAATTATAGCAACAGGTGATTTTAACTGCCTATTATCAGGCAATGATATTTCTAAAAATGGTAAAATAAAACTGACATCTGAAGCCAAGACATTAAATGACTTTACAAACCAGATGAACCTTAAAGATATATATGGTCTAAGAGGACATTATTCCTTATTCTATACTCACTATTCATATTGGTTTGGTGCACAAACAAACATTGATAAGGTATTTGTATCAAATAATATATACTCTAAGATAAGTGACATATCTAATGAAACAGCAGCAAACGGTAGTCTAACCATGACCAAAGTATAACAATCCAAGTAACAGTCCAAATGAGCCACTCACAGAATCTCCGTAGTAAAGATAAAATATGTTTAATCCATGGAAGAACAGAATAAGCACTTTCGCGTAGGATCACCTACGCTTCTTCAGATATAAATTCATGTAAAAACTCTCCCTATTTTATATCAAATAAGGTGGGAAGAGTACATAAATTAACAGACAATCATTCAATCAATCAATTATTTAAATTGTAAAACATTGCCAATAATTAATATCGCTGTGTCAACAACATCCTAAACATAAACGCAACTTAATCATAGCGTAAATAAATGAATAAATATATGCGTTGCTTTTTAGAACGCTATCCTTCATCATGACCACACTAAAATATTTACAATAGTTGCTAAATGCATAAAACTGTCAATTTCTTGATAAACCACAGTAGAATGCGCATTGAGATTTCGTGCATGAAAAATGTCAAAATGTAAAGCTATGACATAAATACTTTAAACCAAACAGTTGATGTCACTTTTGTAAATATAGATTTGTTACACATATATCAAGTTAAAACAACCTTATAGGAAACCATGTTCATATAACAAATTGCATCTAATAGAGAGCTCTCCCTTCTCTTGTAACAACAAATGCTGGATGATCATTATTGAATGCCTGGACCCGGCGTAAATAATTCTATCCAGGCGACCAATAGATCAACATTATTGCAGAGCCTAAGATAGTCGTCCAGTACGTAAATAAATTTACTAGAAATTCATTGTTACCTTAATATATCCTGATTCTTGTGACTAAATAACCAGCGCATAAACTTAAATAACCAAATATGTATCGTTTATTGCCGGAAGTATCTGAAACACAACTTACAGCCCAATAATCCATTATGCGAGGTTACGCTGTTGCGTAAAATAGGGTGCGCAGTAGTAGTCGCTTGTTTGTTTGGTGCAACTTCCTTTCATACTTTTAATCTCAAGAGATGTTATTCACTAAGTTAGATAACGATGACTATATGTAGATAGATAATATTCAACAAATTGAAATACCTTAATCTAAATCAAAATCAAAATCCTGTGTCCATATATATATTTGTATAACTGAGGTATTGGGTTATAATATATATCAATAAATACTGGACAAATTAATTACCTCTATATATCAACAGGTATGTATATATATGATATTGTTATGACCTGTGACACATATAGTTGTCCATATGTGTAAACCAAAAATCCATGTGTATAGATACTAGCATAAGTCCCTACAGATTCGTGAACATACATCACTAAAATACTGCGTATAAAAAGTATGATCATATAGACCTATGTAGTTACATTTAAAAAACAATAATGACAATAATAATGATGATAATTTACTAATGTAACACCTGAAATTCAGGTGTGACATATCAATATAAAATATATATATATAAAAGACATAAAACTGACCATAGCTGATACTAACATATATGTCTTCCAAATGTGTCTTGCAAATAAAATATATAAATATGTACTATTATAGAAATATATAGGACATATGTATATGTCCATATCGATCAAAACACATATATTATTGGAACACAAGATTGGAATGAAGATCCTAGAAATTATTTGAGAGACCATAATACTGTAAACATCATTACCATATCTAAAAATGGTAAAATAAAACTGACATCTGACGCCAAGACGTTAAATGACTTTACAAACCAGATGAACCTTAAAGATATACATGGTCTAAGAGGACATTATTCCTTATTCTATACTCACTATTCATATTGGTTTGGTGCACAAACAAACATTGATAAGGTATTTGTATCAAATAATATATACTCTAAGATAAGTGACATATCTATAATAACTTGTCCACTTTCGGACCATAATGCCTTAAACTTTATATTAACTACACATACAGATGATTTAAGATTTCTACAGAGAATTCCTGCTTACATAACTAAGTTAAATAACTTTAGGGAATGCATAATGAAAGAAATATACATATTTATGGAAACAAATGATAATAGTAAAGTGATTGATACTATACTATAGGACACCTTTAACTTTTATATATATATAAATGGTTCCCTATCAGAAGCCTGAAACACTATAAGCCTGAAAATCAAAATCCTGAAAACTATAGACTGAAAGACCAAAATCCTGAAAGACCAAAATCCTGAAAACACAAAATGGACATACTGACGTCATTGTGGCTTTGCTGTTGTTAGCCCTGTGGTGTTGGGTCATGTGTTGGGTTCAGGTAAGTGTGCGGCTGGTTTTATGTTAGGGTTAGGGGCGGTTTAAGTGAGTTAGGGTTAGGGTGCAGGTTAGGCATGTATGCAATAGTGACAAATATTGGGGTTAGGGGTGGTTTAAGTGAGTTAGCGTTAGGGTGCGGGTCAGGTGAGTGTGCGATAGTGACGGACCTTAGGGTTAGGGTTAGGGTCAGGGTCAGTTGGTAGATATTAGTGTCTTTATAGTGACATATTAGCATTATATATGTTTTCAGGATTTTGAGTTTCAGGATTTTGGTCTTTCAGGATTTTGGTCTTTCAGTCTATAGTTTTCAGGATTTTGATTTTCAGGCTTATAGTGTTTCAGGCTTCTGATAGGGAACCATATAAATATATATGGTAGAATAAAATCTTGGTATCTTAAAAAAAGGAGAGAGTGGGATAAAGAACTTTTAGACTTACAAAAAACATAGACAAGATAAAAATGGACACAAAGCCAAACAACAAAGTAGCACATAACAAAATTACTTAAATCAAGTTCTGAATCATAAGGTAGCCATAAACCTGGAAAAATTGAAATTAAAATCTTATGCTGTAAATCCCAAATAAATACATAAAATAACAGTAAGATCCAAAAAAATAACTAATCAAAATCTTATTAATGAGATTAAATATAAACGTGATGGTTCAGTTAAGAGTACATCTAACTTATTGGACATATTAGAAGTGTTCAAAAACTACTATAATGATATAAATAATAACACATCACCTTTGGAGACAGGTAATGTAATAAATACTTTTATTCAGAAAATATAACTACTACGGTGTCAATGCAAAAAAATAACATATTAAATAAACAAATAACACTAACAGAAGTGAAAGAGCAAATGCAAATTTTAAAAGATAATAAAGCTTCAGGACTGGATGGAAAAATTCCTGAACTATATAAGATTTTTACTGAATATATAATAAAGAAATGATGAGTGCCTTTACTATGGTTAAGCAAAAATGTATAACACCCCTGTCATGGAAATACTCAATTATCTCCCCCATATTAAAACAGGGTAAGGACCCTAAATCTTGTGATTCATATAGGCCAATTTCATTACTAAACACTGATTATAAAATTGTCATAACAATATTAGCTAATAGGATAAAGAAAATATTACCTAAACTAATACATAATGATCAGACAGGGTTCATTCTTTGTAGAAAAGTGCAAGATAACATTATTAAATTGCTATCGTTATCAGCCTAGATGTACAAAATGCTTTTTGCTGCTATTAGTTGGTCTTATCCACAAAGAATTCTGATTGGTTTTGAATTCTTCTCATATTTTATCAACTTATTAATGAAAATTTATAGTGGGGCACAAGCTTATGTGAAAAATAGATCGTGTCTATCCTCACCACTAGAAATCCTCAAGGGAACTAGACAATGTTGTCCTTTGTTGTCATTATCGTTTGCTTTTCAATGGAACATTTTGCTACCAATATTCAGAAACAAGCAGCATATAAAATGCTTTCAAATTAATAAGGACTATTGCCCTAAGATACAATTATTTGCTGATGATATGTTGTAAACTTTGGGTGATATTGATGGTTCTTTGCATGATGTTATATATACCTTAAGCAAGTTTGAAAGAATTTCAGGGCTTAAATTTAATCATAATAAATCCAAAACATTAGTAATTAACAAAAAGATCAACAAAAACCTAAAAGAGAATAGCCTGTTTAACTGGGAGAATGATGTATTAGAATATTTGGGTGTCAGTATAAAGAGTACATGGAAAGAGTCTGTTAAACTGAACTACAATAACTTAATAACCACCATTAGTGAACTAATCAAAAGATGGAATACAATGTTCTTCACAATGGTGGATAGGGTCTCTTTAATTAAAATGTTAATTTTACCTAAAATTTAGATTTATATACAGTCATTGATACTAGCCCCTCCCAAAAACTTATTTAAAAAATTAGATTCCATGCTACTTAAATTTTTGTGGTTCCCCTTAAAACTTAGGCTTGCATATAAATGGCACATTAGAGCTTGGAACAGTAATGGAATAGCATTCCCTAGCTTAGATATTTATTCCAAATCAGTTATAATTAATGTAATATTACGTTGGATCACACCTACCTATATATCTGGCTGGAAAATAATACATGAGATTCATATAACTGATGTCAGGGTTATAGAAAATCAATTTAAGGAACAATATGGAATATGTAGATTTCATTGGCTTTTACGTGAATTTTGTTTATTTAATAAGAAATATGATTTTTTTTCTTATGACATTAATCAAATATTTAATAACTTTAAAAATATAATTGATTGTAATTACATTAAACAATTTATATTTCTTATATTCCCTATAGCATACTCCCCTGATTGCCTAGATTCTTTCAACATCAATGTGATGCAAAAATTAAAGGAAAATAACTTGATAGTCTGACATCAGTTTATTGAAAATAAGAGTATTAAACCATTAAACTTTCTTTTATGTAGTTTTGATAATAGTCAAGACATCTGGTTGTTTATACACTCATTACGGCAATTTATAGAAAACAAAATGAGAGTATCAATCAACCTAGAGACTGAATATATACCTAGTTTGATTCAGCTTTTTATTAGGTGTCTTGAAAAGACAGATAATCAAAAATTAAGTACCTCACATATCTGTAAGATACTAAGAGAAGATACTCTAAAGTTTGACTTAGATTTTTGGAAATACTATGTAAAGATTAATGGAAAACAAATATGTCATGAATCCAAAAATTGTTTTTGAATTCTACGCATGGTACCTCTTCTTCATTATATTGAGGATTGTATACATGGAAATTTATGAACAGGAGTTTCTATACTCTATTTAAAATAAATCTTATACTCAAAAACAGTGAAAGTAAATGTTGGAAATGTGATGAATTGCTAGAGGTCAACTGGGCTTGCATGTTCGTTGAATGTAGAAATGTTGTTCAATGCTGGAAAGACTTCAGATATTTTGCAAATGTTTTATGGTCTGATAATTGCCATATTTATAACTTACTAATCCTATTCAGTGGTCATATAGCTAGTGTAATACCTAAATCTCAGATTCAGTTACTCTGGTCAATTCTTGCAATTTCCAGAAAAGTTATTACTTTGAACAGGAAAAGTAAACAAGAATTGATGTTTAAAGATTTTATTAATTTAGCAAAAGTTGTTTGTAAAAAGAAATGCAAACCATTTGTTATAGAACTCATAACATTACTCATAAAAAATAGCATGGCAAAAATTGGAAAACCTTTTGAACAAATACTGATAACTTCTCATGGATAAAATTATTGCTTATCATGGATGAATGCAAATATTGTAAATAGTTTTGTTATTATATTTGTTATATGTACATTTTGTATATGTTTATAATGAAAACAAAATAAAAATGTTTTTGAAAAGAAAATTAATGAATGTTGTAATGCTATTGCATTGCAATTGCAGAAAAAAGTCTGCTCTTCATACCACACTATAGAAATATTGTAATCCCATGGTCATAGAAATATGGAGTTGTATGCAGCTCCATGACTGACTAACTGTGCTCTTCAGCTCTAGCA
This sequence comes from Protopterus annectens, assembly GCF_019279795.1. Classification (NCBI taxonomy): domain Eukaryota; kingdom Metazoa; phylum Chordata; order Ceratodontiformes; family Protopteridae; genus Protopterus; species Protopterus annectens. The sequence continues at coordinate 1,065,435,951 of NC_056731.1, read as the reverse complement.
CAGTTAATTTTTAACAATGAAGTACTTCAGTGAGCCTGGTATCAAATACTTTCAAGTCAACCTAAACACGATCAACATGCAGGCATTAACTAAAGGAGTATACATCATTCTCAGTCACTAAAGACAGAAATTCAAAATATCAAAAAGGCAAAAAGACTTTAAAAATCAATTTTATGCCCAATGCAACATATACATACCAACTCCTAGACCATTCAGTAACAAGGAAAGGAAAGATTCCCAATCCCTGCTGTACAGCAAATTCAGACTCACAGATGCTGGAAAAGCCACAAAAGTCTGCAAAACAGTCAATATTCTGAATGCCCAACATAACCACCTTTTTCCATATTCATATATCTCAAGGATCATGTATAGGTAAACCCATACCAGGTAAAGATTTTTATGGCAATGTCATCATTCTTTACACAATGTGGAAATTAAATATTTTATTCATCATTAAAAAACAATCAGTACACATTATTAAAGGTGACTTCCCATTTTATCCTGTGGAACTCTTAATTTATAAAGAGCATAAGTTTATCTTCTTCAAAATGCAATTCATTTGGAGTTTGATTAGACCATAGCATTCTGGAACCAAGCAGATTAAGCAGGCTATGTGTCAGACACCCTGATTTCTAATTGTCTTATTTTTCAGATATTTTACATTAATGGACAAGTAATACTTTACCTGCTGTACAGCAAATTCAGACTCACAGATGCTGGCAAAGCCACAAAAGTCTGCAAAACAGTCAATATTCTGAATGCCCAACATAGCCACCTTTTTCCATATTCATATATCTCAAGGATCATGTATAGGTAAACCCATACCAGGTAAAGATTTTTATGGCAATGTCATCATTCTTTACACAATGTGGAAATTAAATATTTTATTCATCATTGAAAAACAATCAGTACACATTATTAAAGGTGACTTCCCATTTTATCCTGTGGAACTTTTAATTTATAAAGAGCATAAGTTTATCTTCTTCAAAATGCAATTAATTTGGAGTTTGATTAGACCATAGCATTCTGGAACCAAGCAGATTAAGCAGGCTATGTGTCAGACACCCTGATTTCTAATTGTCTTATTTTTCAGATATTTTACATTAATGGACAAGTAATACTTTACCAAAGTATACTGCACAACTTTGTGACCTGAATAGATGAATTGTGAACCTTACTTCTTTTACTGTAAACATCTATTGTAAAAGGACAAATTATATTCAAGGAATCTCAAGGAAGTCATTATTATAATGAAACACAGGTTATGACTCCGATTTTGTTTACACCATAGATGAAGCCTTGCATAAAAGCTCTTCTTTTTATGCCATTTAGACAGTAACATGCATAGAATAAAGCTGTGTGCCAGGAGCACTTAAAATGTCTGGATCCTGTGAGTAAGAATAATGCTGTATGGTTGAAGGTGTTTTAAGTTAAGAGGTCCATTGAATATGCACTTAGTATACTTCAACCAGTGGCAAGCTTGAAAACACAAAATAAGAAGTGCAATTTGAAGTAGCGGAAGAGGGGTACACATGAGCTATACAAAGGTTTCATACACAGAAAGGCAAGAACAGCAGACAAGCATCTAACATTATATGTAACTTAGCTGCAGTTATCTTATCAACTAAAACAAAATGTGTATGTTATAAAAGAACAGATGCAAGGTGGTTATATGGACATATGTTTTTGCACATAGTACAAAAATAAAGGAATTAATTTATGAGTACATGCTGGTGTAAGGATGAGAGAAATAACAGCTGTGTGGATACGTCATAAATGACACTTTACTGACACTGTAACAGATGTTTTATGCATAAAAAGATTAAGAATTCAGGACCACGGAGAATTCCTCTTACTTAGAGGTACTGCAATCTTGAAACAGTATACATAAATAATAGGTTACTGGAGGACAGATCATCATGCATTCCAACTGAAAGTATAAGTATCTTAAGCCTGATCCTGACAAATGCAAAACTTTAACTGCATTATACTGCAAAATTGCAGCATCTTAGAGTATTGACCCTTCTCATTCTCTGAGGTACAGGGAACTCAAAATTGTATATAGGTATAAATAGCATGGGTGTGGGAAGTGCAGCCCCCCACCCCAATCTCAGTGATGTGAGAGTGAAGCTATCATACTAATACTCTTAAAAAGTCTACCAGATATCCTTTTCTCATCTGGTGCAGAGGAATGAAGCCCTGACAGTGACCCTCATGACCTATACTTGAAAAGCATACTTGGTACTGGGGAAGTCAGGATATGGACTGATTGTCCATTGCCAGGTCAGTAACTTTAGCCCAAGACATTTCTGGCTCTCACCTGGGTGGCATCAAGCCGAACCACTAGTTATTACAGCCTTGGAGGATAATCATGCTGAACACATACTGACAAGCAGTGCCTTATTCAGCTGAGGTAATAGCATGTGCATGTAGGTGTATGTGAAAGCATGAACATTTCCCTCAGGCTGATAACACTGTAGAGCTAAAGGAGCTGCAATGTGAGTCTGCAGTAGTTCAGACCATTCCAGGGGAACTCAAGCTGATATACTCTACCAAATGATTCACAGGTTCATAAATTAGTACTAGGCTAACTGCTCCTGTGAGCCATTTTAAGACTAGTCAGTTACCCCATGTGAGAATCAAACACTGCACCTTGTGTGTTTAAGGTAAACACCTTAACAATTAGGCCAACTTCCCACCCTTTTTTTTCTCCCCCCAGCTGACAATCTACTGCCAACAGTGGTTCATGTCATGCACCAGAACTACCAACCTGATAAGACTCCTTTAGACTGTTCTCTCACTCATGTTTAGGGCCGAAGAGGAGAACAAGGCACTATTGATCTGCATCATACTGTTACCAAGGTGGACATTTTAGCATGCACCTACATTCCCTATTCTCATGTATGCACCTATGTAGATAATTTAAATATAATGTTACATGCCTATCTGCTGCTCTTGCCTTTCTCCATATGAAACCATTGTATAGCTCTTGTGTACTCCATTATACTACTTCAGATACACTTCACATTTTGTGTTTTCAATCCTGCCACATTTTATATTTATTTGTACAGTAACCCTTTAATGTAGTGTGTTGATGTCTTTCCTTAGATCACAGAATATATTTATTTTTTACAGTAACCTTTTAATGTAGTCTGTTGATGTCTTTCCTTAGACCACAGATGCAGTATTGCAGTACTGATGGGTTATCTTGCCTTGCTAACCTGACATCTGGATGGAATACCAAAACTATAAACCTTCTATATGCGTATATGTTTGACATATGGATTCAGCCTGTAGGAATAGTGGTGCATAAGTGGATGTAGGAGTGTAAGATACTGAGACTATCATGCTGCCAGACTAAATGCATGCTTTTTACAGCCGTTGGTCTGGACTTTGTGCTGTCATTGGGTGCTACCAACTACCTAGATGTACTCATTTAAATACCCCTTTGGGGAACCTTGTTTATTACTTGCACTTCTCAAAAAGATTTGTTAAGTGCAGTTAGACAGATGCCTTATAAAGATCTACACTCCCAGTGTTTATTCTGTCTAGGTGATGAACATGATTAAAGAAATTGTACTACCTGACAATCATTTCTTCTTCTTCTTCAAAAAAAAAAACAACCATACCAGTTCCTTCTTCCATGAATATTTATTCAGGGACTCAAGCTCAACTTTTTAAATACCTCATGCAATCCAAGATAGAGGAACCTTTGGCCTAGGGTATCCTGCTCACACCTAAGAATATGTTCAAAAAGCCTAGGGCTGAGCATTCTGTTACCCAGGCTGCTTTTAACATTCCTAATGAGATGCAGTAGGAGTCTGTGGTATGTCCAATTTTTCTCAGGTGCCAGTTACCATGTCCCTACCTGAGGCTGGTATAGTGTCTGATTCTCACATGTCTAATGAGACTGAACCTGCATCTATAGTAGAGAAGGGGGAAATTAGGGTGCTCATTTCAGATGGACTGGAGGGCATACCTCAAATCCTTGTTGAGGATGAGGTACCTGGCACTTTGTTTGAGATCAGTCAGGGTCCCAAACCATCATGTGTCAGTAAGGCTGATGTCACTCCTAAGAAGAAGAATACAAAAACTAGGCATGCTTCTTCCACACAGATGTGATATGGCTTGAATTTTCACAGTGTCTTTATAAGGCCATTTTTTTCATTAAAAATGTCTTCTTTTTCTCAACCCCTACCACCTCAGAAGAGACAACATGAATTTTTGTCTGAGAAGGAAGAGCAGTCTAGTTCAGAAGAGGATTCCTTGTCATACTCATCACAAGTTCATTCCCCAGGACAGCTTGTTTCTGATGATGAATTTAATTTGTCCTTTGTCTTTCCCATTAAGGAAATTTCCTTTTGGGAACTATTTCTTAAATTATGGAGAATTTTGATTGGAAATCCAAGCAGGTTACTGATGTACAAAAAATATGTTTACATCTGCTTGAGATAAGAGCTCTTACCCCCTCATCTGTTCCTCCAGGCCTTTCAAGATGCTTTTATATCTACTTCCAATTCCTCTCATTCCTAGCTTCCAGCTTGTAAGAAATTGATAAGTTTTATAGGTCCTACAAGGTACGAAGTTTCTCTACAAGAACCGTGTCCCAGATCCTTCTGCCTGTTTATGTCTACTGACAAAACTACTAAGCTTCCTCCTTTTGCTAATGTGAGGCCATCAGCTAGGGATAGTAAAATCATGGATCAGAATGGTTAAAAGGTTTAGATATCTGCCACTCAGAGCAAACAGCTCAAGCAGTTATGCTTCTGGATCCCTTTTACCCAGGCCTAGAGTATAGATGCCATGTCTTTTTACTTGGGTGATGTATCTTTATGTCTTTTCTCTCCTGCCTCTAATCCAAAAGATTATTTTGAAGATCTAAAGGGACAAATCAAAAATGTTGCTTGTGACTCCCTTTTGGCCTAGGCAGCATTGGTTCCTCCTTCTATATCTGGACAGAGGCCACCACTACAAATTACCCTACAAAGTGGACTTGTTTGCACTGAAAAAAAAGGTCTCTGCTTCATTCCAACCTGACACTGTGGATGATAGAGTTTTAATTCTCTTCAGACATCTATTCAATGAATATGTGCTTCAGGTTGTCCAGGAGGTGAGGACTCATACAATTAAATTCTCTAGCTGGTATCTTAAGAAGAATGAGGACCTCCATCAGGTGGGAGTTCCTACAATTCTGTCCCATTTATTTGAGCTTTTCAGAACTGGACTAGCTTACTCCTCTATCAAGGCATATCTGTCCACTATCTCTGCCTGAATGCCTTTGAATAACTCTTTGCTCACCAGAGTTGATGTTAAGCAAATTCCTAAAGATGTCCCTCATTTGAATCCTCCATGGATGGCTATGACTTTGTTTTGGAGAAACATACCATACCACCCTTTGAACCAGTGGCCTCCACTTTCTTATAGTTTTGTACATGGAAACTGTTACCAGTTACCCTCATGTGTGTCATAAGGGTTTATGACCTTCAAGCCCTTATGACAACCCCCCCCCCATCTTCTTTAAGGAAAGAATCTGTCTTAGAGCTAAGCCATCCCTCATGCCCAAAACATTAACTCAACCAGACTATTCATTTGCCTATCTTTTTACAAATCCACAGAACAAGGTGAGAGTCTCTCCTGCTCATTGAATGTGCACAGACAACTTAGATTCTATCATGGTAAGACAAAAGACATCAGGGAAACTGAACATCTATTTGTCTCCTTCCAAGAGTGCAAGATATGCATCTCTCCAAACAAATTCCATTTCCTTTTGCTATTCTTTCTGTGGCAAACCTTTGTCTTCACATGTGAAGGCCCATCCCTCCACAGCAGTATCCTCCTGTGGGGACTTCTTCAAGGACATTGGACCCATATATAGCCTTGAAGCAGTCATCTGGTCTTAAGTTTATACCTTCACTAGACACTACAAAGTGCACATGTTTTCCAGCTCATGGACTTCCTTTGCCAGATCCATCCTCATGGATTTAGTAGACAGCTCTCCTGATTCAGATCCATTTAGCTTACATATCTTTTAAGCTTTGAGGATCACCCAGAAGTACTGGAAGACTGCCATAGTACTATAAGGGAGTACACAGTAGTGTTGTGTAAGAACATATCTTAACAGCAGATGTCCTACGGATTGCTGTTGTAGTATTCCAATACAGATTGGTTAGTTCACCTTTACAGAGTGTTGCAGAGCTTTAAAAAATAGAAAGTTACAGTTTATTGTGATAGTTATTGTTAAGCGGTGAATAGTGTAGTTACAAATGTATATGTATTTAAGTAAATATATAACCTGAGTTTATATGTGACTGTGATAAGTACAGCTTGGCAGCCTTTTGTGACAGTAATGTAGAGCTGTTTGTAGCAGCTATGTGTTAAGTTGCTCAATGTATTATTAATACGGGCTGCTATGAGTTACTTTCAGAGAACTCAGTATGTGGTACTTTGTGTTTATGCAGCTATGAGCAGTGCCTGTAAATATTAAAATCTTATCTAAAGATATATTTGGGTGAGTATGATATCTATTCTTATATGTTTATTTAGCCTAATGTTTGCCATGACAATGTTTGATTTACAAACAATAAGGAAGCCTCTTTCTGAAATTTTGATCTGTTGGTGAAATCAGCAAAAATATCTATCCAAGTTATTCATTTTCTCCAAAAATAAGTAATAGAAGATATGCACATCTTGTCATCATATAGCATTCCTCCATCCTTCCCTGTAGTGAGATTTATAATATAGTTCAATTATCTCAGTCAGTTTCTCAAGGCACATTAAAATTTAAACACAGACTAAGCAGGACATTTCTGTGTATTAAGTATTAACTTTTCTAATTATTTTAAGTTTCTGGCTGTGTTTGTGGTCCAAATGTGTTAGTTAAATCCAAATAATAAGCATGTCAAAGCATTATACAATCATTCCCAATGGTGTAAAACAAAATAATTATCAAATATTTTAACAATGTCCTTGTTTTTCATTAAGAAAGCTACTCTAGGACATGTTTCAGCAACAGTTAACAGTCGTACACTGCTTTCTCAATGTAGCAGCAGCTGCACTTTGTTTTAAATGCTTTGAAGAATGTACTTTTATATCAGAGAGTGCCTGGATTTTACATCCTCAGTCCTCTCAAAACAACATACAGTTTCAGTAATACATTTAGTATGACACTATTAGCAGAGATGATTCTATTTTCAAGTACATACCAAGACACCTCATGCAGAACACTTTACTTTCATTTTACTAATTGCCGTCATTTCATAATAACTTAGTCTTAATCCATTTTGGTTGTCATGTAACACCCTTATATTTTTATTATCTTGCTCCTTCGATTTCTTCTGATAATTCATCTTCTGTTTCCTTGCCTTTTGCTCATATTTTTCTAGATTGTACATTAACCTTATCAAATCTCTCATGCTCAAATCATTTAGTGCCTCAGTTTGTATTTTTCCACTTGTATAATGTCATTATGCTGTTACATTTGTTGACATTCCTCATATTTATGTCCTGCTGCTGTATAATATTAACATTAATTATAATTCTTAAGGCAGCCAACATGCTCATGTCCAATATGACAAATTTATAGTTAAAGCCATTTTCAGATAAATAACACACACTGACATATCATCAAAATATACCCATTCCATAAAAATTCAACATTGGGAAGGTGCAAATTTTCATCCTAAAGTTCATAACACTTTACTTCGCTTTTTTATTGTCAGTCCTCATTAGATAATGTCTTATTTTAGTCAGTGCTTACAGAAATGCACATTTTATTTGGAGACAGCACTGAGATGTTCCTTTGCAGTAAGTTTACTTCTAAAGTAAATACATAAGCTGGATTCATTACCGCCTACTCTGAGTGTACACCATTCTGAGAGAATAGACAGCACAAACTTAATTCCTACCCTCTGTCTCCTAATTTTAGTTTTCTTACTAATCTTCTTGCAACCTAAAATATTTAGAGGATTCATAATGTTTACAGCAATATGTAGACTATGTCTATACTTAGTGTAATTTTTCTGAGTGAAAAGAGAGCCCAAAAAATGTGATAGGGATGTTCTTGAATACAGATGGTGTACACTTAATGTACACTTTTTGTAGGTGTTCAAGAATCTAGTATTTTTCTCATATATTTGAGCAGGTGGGATTGTGACAATGTTAGTGACTATACTTCTTCTTTTTTGTAGGTGGTCTCATACTTGTTCAAACCCCAATTTAAAAAAAAAAAAAAAAAAAAAAGTTATTTTTATTCATTGCTTCCCAATAAGATGACTCAACATCCTGATGTCTACATTTTTAAACTCTATTGATTGGACTATTGTTTATAAACATATGTCCATAATATGATCCTTAGCCTCCCACACTGAATCTGGGCAGCCATGGTGGTGCAGCAGTTTTTGTTGTCACCTCACAGCAAGAGGTTCTCTGGTTCGACCCCTGGCTGGAGTACTTTCAGTGTAGAGTATGCATGGCTGTCATATGGGTTTCCTCTGGGTGCTCCCGTTTCCTCCCACATCCCCAAGACATGCTGTAGGTGGATTGGGCACTCTAAATTGGCCCTAGGCATGAGTACATGTGTGTGTGTGTGTGTGTGTGTGTGTGTGTGTGTGTGTGTGTGTGTGTGCCTTCTGTGCAAGGTTGGGTGCTGGGCTGGCAACTCGACACTGTAAAACTCTACTGTCAATCATGAGCGGACAGTTGATCTGCTGTGGCGACCCCTAACCAGGAAAAGCCAGAAGAAAAAGCCTCCTACACTGAATCCAGAAAATAAAGCCTCACTATGTTATGTCATTACTTTTCATTTCATTTAGGCCCACATCGCACGCAACTGCTGAAAAAAGGATGCTTGTTTCTTTCCTCTTTCCTAATCTCCATTGCATTCTTCTGCAGTACTTCTATCTTTGCCTGATCCAACATATAACACACTTCTGTCCTCCTTTAAAAAGTGTCTGTGAAAATCTGCACCAGCCCTTAGCAGTATGTTTTTATCCTGCAAGAAATCAAGGATAACAGGATCTCATTAGATTCTACCCACTTCTATTTAAGTCGTCTAACCATTGTTTAAATCATGGAAGTCAGTGCATTACACCGAACACGCATAGTAAGAGAAAGCTGTATTTAATTCCAGAATATTCTTTGTAATTATTTTACCTTTCCTACTGTGAAAACCCAGGCCATCCTTCTGAAATAAATTGTTATTTATCTTGTAAGACAGGTCTCTGTCACAAAAATTCTATACAGTGCCCAATGCAAAAAAAAAAAAAAAAAGAGCGGTGACTCCAGAATACTGGGAAGTTTTACTTAGACAATATAAATAGCTCTTGTGGCTCTCATACAAATAAAAGCATAGCCATGCTGTGCTCATCCAGTCCAGAAATTCAAACAAACATACGTGCAAACAAATCTGTGCCATCCCTTTCATGTTTTGTTATGGTACTAATTCTAGTATTAAAGTGTGAAAGTTTATTTTAATGCCAATATTTTTAATTCTTAAATATATTTTCTTGCAACAAATCTAATCCGAATCCTTTGTCAAACCATGTGATAATGATAATGGGTATTTTATATCCTTCTCAATTAATTTGATAAATTTTCTTTAGGCAATGCTTAATTTCTATTAGGCACCTTGAATTTCTTCTGCCACTTTGATGATGTGACATAGGTGAGTTGACAGTCTGTAAAAGTGCTCTTAGGTGTACATGCAGTTAATGCATTTGTGAGTGAACAGGTGCGTGTGTGTGTTTTTTTGTGTGTGTGTGTATCTCCATCTGCATGTCTGTGTGCACTAATACATACATATGCATCATGTGGTCAGCTGATATCCAAGCTTTAATGATTTTCCTTCCTGCCTTGTTTCCATTGACTGGCTTCCCCAGAATCCAGAACTGGGTTAAGCCAATGTTTTAAAAATGAAAGAATGAGTGAATGATACATTTACATGTGAAATTCAACACTATCTTGTTATTCTCTGCTACATGACAGATGTATATTGTTATTCATTGCACATATTCAGCATGTTGAGTAATATATGAGTAAATAGTTCAATCTGTTTTACAGACTCTTGAATATTGTTGTTACAATAAGGATATTTCTTCTATCCAAGATCCCACTGCCCAGCTTGCTTTTATGTGTGAAGTAGGATCTTTTGTACAGGAAACATCAAATTTATTAAGAAAGCAACAATTTATTTGCATATAGTTTATTATCAGGTGTCCTTTTACATAACTTTGCTGTTGCTAGGACTTAACTTCCCAGAGATGACATGAATTAAAACTATATTACTGTCTGGTCATTTTATGTGGATCTTATTCTTTTATCCTTTTACAGAAAGAAAGTGGCAGGGAAAGTTTTCATCCGAGAACATTGCCTATTCATATTCCCCCAGTCATATTTAAATAATAGCTAATAGATTTTTTCTGACTACTGACCTCTGCTCCCTTTCACTGGCTCCTGACAAAAATCTATAATTGTAGAACATCTTCTACGTCATCCAGTGCAAGAAAGAAAATCTAAAGATGTTTTTTTCTATACTTATTTGATTTTAAAAATAATAAATATACAATCATTAAAACGCAAGCTTAGTTGTTATTAATTATTGCAACTGATTCTGTCTTTTTCATTACCTTGTCTAAGACAAAAATGTTTTTTTTAAGAAAATTTTCAACCAGATATAATTATCTGTCAAACCTGAACCTTGTTTATTCAGATTCAAATACATTAATGCAGATAACTAGACATATTGTCAGAATATTCGCAGTCTTTTGTTGCATTTAAAAGGTGATATTTTAAAAAAGGGTTTAAAAATCAGTGAAGCAAATGTTTTCCCTTACTTCACAAGTGCTTTTTTCTGTTTGCCTATAGAGGTAAATTGCAACGTATTATAACATAGATGAGCACCATCTAGTGGACTTCGAGACTCATGTCATGCAATAAGGAAAAAAGCAAAGCTATTTTTGGAAGATGATAGACAGAAAAGTGAAATAATAAATCTGAAATGGTCATTATATTCTTAAGGAGTAAAAGAACCAATTGCATAATCCAACTGCAGACTATTTTTTAATATAGCTTATTATACTGAAGAGCTCTGCTTAACTCACAGCTCACTTCAGATATGCAGCTCTGCCACGGTAATTAGAATTCTTTACAATTCTTCTTATGTAAATAATAATAATAATAATGCATTTGGCTGCAGAACTAGTTGGCATGTTTATTAATTAACTTCAGTACCATTTAAGATCAAGTAAGAGGTGAAGCAGGCTTGAAGAGAATGCTTTCATTACATTAAATGTAATTTAGCTTGAAATGTGGAGGACATTTAGATCATTTACGTCACAAGAAAGCATGTTTGTACCAGCAGAAAGACAAAAAAGAATACCTTTGAGAAGATGACAGTTTTCTTGTCAACTACAAAAGTGAGACACTGTACTGCTAACATTTTAATTAATATTTTGGTTGAAGTGGTAAGATAAAGTTTAGATTCACATGAAAACATATAGGCATTTTACTAATTGCTCCTACACAGTCTGGTCAGAGACGGATCCAGCACTAAGTGACTTTGACAGCTGTCTAGGGCCCATTCCTGTTTGACAAAGCCTACACCCAGTATTGGGTTATCAGATACACTTTTAAAAACATAAAATCCTTTGATTAAATGTTCTGTTCTTTGGGTATGTACACATCATTGGTGATCTGTGTGAGAGCATGTTGCACATTAGCACATATGTTTGGATGCAGGAATGTCAGGATGTGAATTAGGTGTGTTTGCATATGTGTGTAAAATCCCCATGTTAGGGGGCATTGTCCAGTTAAGTAATTTGGTCAGAGTCAAACCCTAAATCTTTGCTATGGGAGGCAGAGGATTAATGTCCACACTAACTGTCAGGCTTCCTTTTAACTTGTTTTTTTCTTGAATTATTGAAGATTACAGTCTGTCAATGTCAGTCATAGACTGACACAGTTCTGTAGTTTGGACAGCATAATATAAGTTGCATTTTAATAGTCTAAATATGTTGCATTTTAGTAATATTTTGCAATATTTTCTTTGCAGCCTCCACCAAGTGCAAAGGGGTTGACATTTGTCAGGTCATTATATGGACTGATGATCACAATCTTCTGATCGTCCGCATCCATTAGTATATTATTATGGTACGGTCTTCTCCACATGATAAGAGTGTAAGGATTTCAGCATTTAGTTTACTATTCTGACAGCATAGAGGAGTAAAGTTTTTTTTTTTTTTAGTAGCGATTTTTTTCTTGTGACAAAGGTGCTTTCCACCTTCATTTACCAACTGTGTGACATTAAGCAAATAATTTAACCAGACAGTGCTTTGGACCACCGGAGAGTTTGAGCTAGGCTTCTTAATGGCCTCCAGAAATGCTTGCTATCAGGAAATGTTATGCCAATATCACCAGTACACTATTTTTTTAATGTAACATGGCAATTTATTCTTCATGGGCAACAAGCACTGCATTTGTAGATGAAGCATAGAAGTACAAAGTTATTTGCTAGCAGCAACCTCAATGATAGTAACAGTTCTGTTTAATCTAGAATTATTCTGATAGATTTCACTTCTACAGAGATTGTGCATATTCATATAGTATATGTCATCAGGTGGTTAATATTTGTTTTGCTCTAATAAGTACTCATCTATTTAAACTGTGCTACACAGGGCTAGATCTTCTGGTCACATACTAGTGATATTAATACAGTTTCAAATAGTTCATGCAGCACTACCAATAAAGTGCATATACATGACTTTATGTCTTAATAACAATAAGGGGAAAACACACACACAACAATGTGGGTATAACTGCTGATGAGGTTAGAAGGCTCTTTATGGATGAAAATACCTTGTGTTGTTATCATCTGGTCATTTTTCACTTTTAAAAAGTCTTTAATCTGTATTTGCAGGACGTATGTGCATGTGTGTGTGTGTGTTTGTGAGTGTGTGTGTGTGTGTGTGTGTGTGTGTGTGTGTGTGTGTGTGTGTGTGTGTGTGTGTGTGTGTGTGTGTGTATGTGTGTGTGTGTGTGTGTGTATCATATTTTGGCTACTGTGCGGCTGTGTGAACCAAATTTAAAATATGTGTCTTTTGTCATTATTATTAATTTGTTAGCACAGACATTAGGATGCAGTCAACAATGCAACTATAATTGTTGGGTTTGTGGGATGTCTGTAGATAAAAATGTCTGACTCTGCAAGCTGAAAGAGAAAAGTCATTAGTAACAGGAGTAGTGGACATTTGTGTAGAGCAATTCAGAATACTTTACTGTGGTCATTTTTATCACAATAAGAAGTGATGTGCATATAGTCAGTACAATGGCTGTAATTGCTGAGCTCAGCTATTGATAGATTATAATGACTGTAGTTTGAGTGGCCGTTTATGGCTGCAATATTCTGAAATGGTATTTTTTTCATTACTGCTATTAACAGTGTCAGTGGTGCAACATGTAGCATACTTACTGTGGGTGCACAAGGGTATGAGTGCTAGTTTCACTCCAGGTAGATGAATTGCTAATACTACAGTAGAGCATAAGGGGATGCTGCACTCCTGAGTGTGCCATCCTTTGGAGGAGATGTTAAAACTGAGGTCCCACCTTCCTGAGATGGTGGTGGCTCAGGTGGATATAAAAGATTTCATAGCACCTATCAATAGGTGTAGGGGAAGCTTCCTAATGCCCTGGACAAATTTTGCGTACTAGTATAAATACCACCTCTGGTCTCCCCTGAAAAGAGGCTGCTTGCTGAGTGGGACTAACCTGGTCGACAAAAGGATAAATTAAAAAAAATATGTGTTTTGGTTCACACATTTTGTTTCACTGCTTATTGAAAAAAATGTTCACAAGTACAAATGTAAATCCCACTGCAACAAATATCACTGTTTTAAACAAGAAATATCATTTAAAACAATCAGAAAGGTGAATTATAGAACACAGGCTTTTATTTATAGTCCAAAAATGTATGTGTGTGTGTGTGTGTGTGTGTGTGTGTGTGTGTGTGTGTGTGTGTGTGTGGTATGGTTGGAAAACAACCTAGGACTCAAGGTACATTTAAAGCTGCAACTAGCTAGATGCATTTACAATGAATGCAAGTTTCCAGGAAAGAGAAATTTATTGATGCTCATGCTAAGTCTATTTTCAATGTGAGACTGTTGTGTTTTGTTTAGCAAATGGCCATTGGAGTTTGTGCTATGAAATTTGAAGTAAAAGTTTCAAATTAAATCCAAATTTATGAAATCTTTGTAAAGTAAGGAGAAAATAGTATGCACACTGAAGTTTGAACAGTGTTTATGGTAACTGGAGAGAGAGAGAGAGAGAGAATGAAATAAGTAATGGGACACTTCTATGGCCACAGAGGGGGGCTGGTCCCCATCTGATCATGATCTGACTTGGAGACTGGGTGTGTAAAATGAAATGAAGACAAGTGAGTACTTTAACTGATTAATGAGGAGGCCAAATACTATGATGTGCTCAGGTGATAAAAAAGTAGGCTAACATGCCATTTTAATGATGAGAAATTGAAATAATGCAAGCATAAAGTGTTACGAGAAACAAACTCGTGTGCCACTTTTCTATTCAGTATTTACATGCCTTTTCAATTTTTTTTTATTTGCTCACATAATCTTCACATACAATGGCAACAAATACATTCTATAGCAAAATATATCTTACTCAAAGCAATGAATCACTGCATCTTCAGAATTTCTTATTTATTTAGTTGAGTGATTTTGTATCAAAATATCTTCATGCATCTGGCTGCTTTCAATCAATCAGTTCCTTAAAATCTGGCAAGTTAGCAAAGATAGCCAAACTTTGATTAATGTTCAGATAAATGCATCCTGAAGCAAGTATTCTAAATTTCTTGACTGGTATAAACCTGCCGACCACAGAAGGAAAATAATTTTCAGTAGGTTTTATAATAAATATTACTGATTAATCTATAAGTAGTGTACATTCTGATACATGGCATCAACCAAAAAATTGTGTACAGCAAGCCTGTGAAACTTTATTCATGTGAGTGCATTTATTTATATATTAGTGTTTGTATGTTTGTCCATCAGGTAGTTGATCTGTTTCACAATAGGCTTTTTTTTTCAGCAATGATCTACATCTATAGCATAATATATAATACAAGACATTCTGTGTAGTTATGGTTGTGGCTGTGTGTGTGCATCTGACTGTGAGTATGTTTGTCTGTTTGCCTACATATCAGCATGTATACATGCATGTGTTTATGCACATACTTGTGTGTGTGTGTGTGTGTGTGTGTGTGTGTGTGTGTGTGTGTGTGTGTGTGTGTGTGTGTGTGTGTGTGTGTGTGTGTGTGTGTTTAGCTGTGCACATAACAAACAGAGAACATCAAGTGTGGTACAAATATAAAAAATTATTTCTGCATTCACAATACAGTAAGCATTTTAAGGTATGCAAGGCATCACTACCAGGCAAAGTATTGAACATACTCATCCAGTGTAAATGTACTGTGATGGAATAGTAAAATGTGTACATCTTGAGAGATATGTAACACAATATTGAATATCTGCTTGCAGCTAGCATTAACTAGCTTTATTAGGGAATTTCTTAGTGGAACGTCAGTTGGAGAGATGAAATGTATGCCCACTCGGGATAAGAATGGAAGGTGTTCACAGAAGTAGAGATGAACTGTGGTTTAGGTAACGTTTGTTGTATTCTTAAAGGGATCTCTACCTGAGTTGTTGTAGGATGGTCGTCATGATTTAGTTTTATGACACATCAGAAAACTGATATAGAACTGGGCCTTACAGAGTGCAAGATTTTGTCTCTCATCTATTGTTTTCTCTGTGTCTTATATAGTACGCTTCACTAAAATTGACATGGCATAATGAATGAATTTCTTTTCAAGTTGTCAGTGTACATGCCAGAGTAGGGCAGAGCCCATGTACAGCAGATGGAAATGTAGGTAAATAGGGGTATATATCAGTCTGTCGAAATCTAATTACATTGTACTGCTATTCATCAAACCGACATCATTGAACATCCCTTCATCGTATGTTCAAATCAGCGAAAATGTTTCCAAGGTAAGGAAACTAGTTGGCCAACATATGGGAATTTGCCCTTTTTTCCACTGTGGTACAATCATGGAGTTGCTACATATAAGTAGGGTTTGTGGCGGGGCACAGCCCCTACATTGGGGGGTGTGGGTGGCATAGCTCCCCAGTTTGTTGGATTTAATTGAATGTGTTTGTGTGTTGGTTGGTGTGCTGGCCAGCTAGTTTTCTTACCTGGGAAAAACATTTGCTGATTTGAACGGTCAATGAAGGGAAGTTTGATGATGTTGGATTGATGAATAGCAGTTCGTTGTAAGTAGATTTCCATGAAATAATATAAACCTGGTAAATAGAAGACCTCAGTCTGAAGTCTGTTATACCTGTGTAGTGATAGAAATATATTGCTTTTCACAAATCCAATAATGGTCATCATATCATTCTTTCTTGCTGCCTTAAAGAACAACTACATTGTACAAAGAATGTAACCAGGACAAAATTGCCATTAAGTATTTTGTTGCTTATGTTTCCAGGATGTCAAGTATTCAGTAGCACAACAATGTATACATTCATTACATTCATGCATACATAAATAAGTAAACAAATACATACATTTACAATAATATATTCTGCTTATGTTAAGATATATAACAGTGAGACAAAATCTTACTTCCTATCATATAAAATAAAATGCCATATCTTACTTGAGGTAAGTACATAAGCACCTAACCAGCTCTGCATGCATTGTGCTTCTGAGTCAACAACAATTAGATTTGGATAATACTCTCTGTGATGTATGCACACACACACACGCACACACACACACACACACACACACACACACACACGGACACACTCAAACACACACACACACACACACACACACACACACACACACACATACACACACACACACACACACACACACACACACACACACACACACACACACATATCCACCACCCCCCCCACTGCCACAGAATTATCTAAATACATGAATGCTAACATTGCACACAATGTAAAATGTAACTGGTGGAATATCTAATTCCCAACTTCCTAAAAATGCAGTTGCTGTAACAATTATACATTAGTTGGCCACACTAATGAGGGTGCAGTAGTGAGAGGCATGTTAAGGAAGTTTCAGGACTTTTTCACTTTTTGTCATGGTTGTATGACTATGGAGTATTATATATAAGTGAGAGTGCTGTGTGGGACTTTTGACAGTAAATGCTATTTTAAAAAAAGTGACCAGCAGCTTTGTCTTTTCATGAGTTTGATTCATCCTGTTTGCATTTAGTGGTTATGGTTCAAGTACTTGCAGTATATCCTGGACACATAAGCTAACAACCACAAACAGACATACTTAAACCCATATATTTTATTCGTACTGTATAGTGCTAGACTGGAGGTAATTAGTTTCAAAGAATACTGTGAAACCACTCAGTCACTTTGCAAGGTTTAGTTTCTCTTGTTTTTTTAAATCTATTTGCATTTAATCTTTATTATGTCAAAAGTTCAGTGCAAAAAAAAATCCAATGGTCAATATTTAGAAATATTGATAATAATAACATCTTATAATAAATTATGTATTCAGTAGTTGTGCACATAAGCAATGTAAACTCTGACTAGAAATGTATTGCAAGACACAAACTAAAAAATGACGCACTCGAGGCCCTTCTCAGTATGGAGAACATCGATGTCTGTGCAGTGACAGAAACCTGGTTCAAGGCTCCTGAGAGCACCCCAGCACTATCAGGTTTTACCTCTTATCATGCGTTCCGGCCCCAAAATCCGGACAATACCAAGAAAGGAGGGTATCCATATTCATCAAAGACACCCACACCTCAAGACTGGTATGCATCGGAGACCATCCAGGTGCAATTAACCATAGGCAAGACTGCTCTGCAAATTGTAGCATGTTACAGGCCACCCTCACAAACTCAGGAACCTCACATGGCCTTCCTGAAAACACTAGAGGGATAAATGTATCACCAAACACCATCATACTAGGTGACTTGAATTACCTAATATAGACTGGGAACACTACTCAAGCCCAAACACCCTAGCCCAAAAGTTTCTGGAATTCATAAACTCAAATGCCATGGAACAACTAGTCACCATCCCACAAGAGGAGAAAACATATTTGATCTCATCATCACGAACATGGGAGCACAATGTTCAACACCGAAGTATACCCCTCACTGGTGAGATCAGATCACAAACTAATCTCGCTGGAGGTCCTCATCCCACCCCACCTGAAATAAAAAGACCACAGTAAAGAACTTCTCGAAGCCGACTTCACACTTCTAAAGACTAGTGTGGTCTCCTTTAAGGACAGTACTCAAGCCGCTGAATCACTTACAAATGCCTTCTACCAGCACCTGCAGGACTGCATGGATAAGGCAATCCCAAGCAAAACAAAGACTCTTTGTACGCGTCCACTCTGGTGGACCCCAGCCATAAACAAACTCTACAACAAAGGAGGAAGCTACTACAAGATAGAGCAAAATCCTTAAAAGGTAAGACACCCTTGATCACTATAAGTAAAAACTAAGAGCTCTCATAAAATCATCCAAAGCAAATTTGAGAGAAAAATAGCTAAAGACTCAAAGACAATCATAAGGCCTTCTTTAGCTATGTTAGAAACCTGGGAGAAACTCCCAGATATGCTCAGAACTAGTTCAAAATGATGTGAAGATTACTGATCCTACAGACATTGCCAACATACTGGCTGACAGGTTCAGTGCTTGCAGCCCCCAAACTTCTCCAACGCCCAAGTGAGAACTGCTCTCTCCAAAGCAATAAACACAGCATCCATGGGACCTGATGGTGTCCCCGGCTGTGTGCTCCACGAACTCAACGAGGAATTAAACCCACAGCTAGGACAGCTGTTTAATCATAGTCTTACCTCTGGATGGTGGTGCACTGCAACTGTGGTCCCACTTCACAAAGGCGGTGCCTCCACCGACCCTGGAAATTACCGGCCCATTAGCTTGACAAGTCTTATCTGCAAAGCCATGGAGAGGATCATAATGGACCTCATAAATAAAGACATAGGGAATTTGCAGACTTTGGATCCATCCCAGTTTGGCTTTGTCAAAGGCAGATCATGCCTTCTAAACTTGGTTGACTTTTAAACAGTCACCAAAGCCATTGATGAGGGAAAGGCAGTCCATACAGCCTACCTCGATCTGGCGAAGGCCTATGATGCAATGAGGGTGAAACGTATCATTGAAAAACTCATCAGCTTAAATGTTAACCCATACATCACAAGATGGGTTGCAAACTGGCTGAGTGACAGAACCCACGGGTCAGAGTTGCTGGCGCCATGTCAGACTCAAAGCCTGTCACAAGTGGTGTACCACAGGGCTCAGTCCTGGGCCCACTCTTGTTTGGCATCTACTTTTCCAGTACAAGCAAACACAGGAGGGTTATGGCTGACAAAGTTTGCAGATGACTGCAAACTGGCCATAGTAGAAAACACATCTGACACAGATATCCTTCAGAAGGGTCTCACAGAAACGGATAACTGGTGCCAGAGCCATGGCCTAAAGTTAAATGCCAAAAATGCATAGTCATACCCTTAAACAAGGTTACCTAGCTACCAAATAGGTGGCAATCCACTGAGTACAGAAGAAGTTATCAGGGACCTGGGGACCCAGGTTGATAGTAGTCTGTCATTCGACACCCATGTAGCTAAAGTAGTTAGGAAGACCTTCTACATTGCCCACCTTATCATGAAGGGATTCTCATCTAGATCAAGGGAGGTCATAGTCTCCCTATACTCATCACTCATCAGACCAATGATTGAGTACAATGCCCCATTCGAATGTATCTGACCCGACACTTGCAGCAGCTGGAGAGGCCACAAAGTTCCTCACCAAAAGGATAAAGGGTCTCAAACATCTGTCCTATGCTGCCCGACTGAAAGAACTCCAGCTCTATTCAGTCGCTTTCGCTGCTCAGAGGTGACCTTTGCCTAACATACAAGGCCATGTCAAACCCAGATTTGATGAATATGCTTCACCTCAAAAATCTAGATCCGTCAGAGCCACAAGGGCGGGAGACTTAAACCTCGACACGGCTATTAATAGGACGTGCTGGAGGGATAGATTCATCACCCAAAGACTCCCTATGCTGTGGAATAAAATCCCGGTATATGTGAGGCAGAGCACCTCGCTGGCCTTGTTCAAGAGAAATCTTGACCAATGGATGGGAGATCGCAGATATACCCCAGGGATTACCTCAGTGTCACTGCTCAACAGAGGCACAGCAAAATAATGGGTATAGTTCCCCATACTAAAGGGGTGGCGTAAGCCACAAAACTATGGGCTAGGCTTGTAAATGCCCTCGGGCAGATAGCCTAGTATGAACCTATGAACCTATGAACCTATGAAAAATAAAGCACTAACATCAGATGAATGTGAGTCATGGAACACGTAACATGAATTGTTTCACAAAAAGTCATTAGCATTGTTATTAAGTCAATGGATTTTCCCTGAGATTCATTAACAATCCAGTAGACTTAGAGTGAAGCCTACATGATTTAAACATGCTACCACCATGAGCAGTAGTTCTTATTGAATATGCATGCTATTCTCACCTTGCTTACAAATTTCTAAACACTTTCCCATGGAGATTTGAAGTGTTGGTGTCCATGGCAAGGTGCAGGGAAGCTCAATCACACAGTGTAAACAAAATGTCTCTCCTGTATGCATACCTATAATGTGAAAACATGCAGACAGCTTAGACAAAGTAAGGGCAAGTTGACTGAAAGAATTAAGATGCAGAGGATGTAAAATGGGGAGAACGCACACACAATACAATGGGATTAGTGCAGAAATAAGTAAGAAGGTAGGGAAATGCAGAAAATGTTCTCATATAATACAGTCAAATGTGCTTATGTCACAAAGAAAGGTTTTCAGTATAAATACTTCCATATTGATGTAACAATAATTAATCCTGTTCACTATTCTTGACCTGTGCACATCAGTACAAATGGAAGTGCAAACAAAGGGTGTGAGAGGGACACAAAGCAGCAGTGTAACAAAGATACATTAGAGGCTATTTTCACAGACTGCAGCTATTGAATATGACGTGTGCATACAGGATAATGTATATGTGCAAACTGAAAGCAGTCCTGAATTCACCAATTCTTAATGTATGAAAAAGAAAAAATAAACCCTACAGCTGTTGTATCATGCACATCAGAAAGGCATATATTTTTGCCATTTGTTCTCATTTACAACCATAACAAAGGGAGTGTATTACCTTTAAATGTGTATTAGACAAGCATGTGTTGTTCACTCATGTAAATCCTAATCAGTAATGTAATAGCCCTCAAAACAATATCCAATAACATTTCATTAGTTCAACGTCTCTGTTCATAAATGGAGTGCATCTGCTGCATGATTATACCAGGCATGTTCACAAGAAATTACAGCAAACACATCCATAACAGCATGTAAACAATACAAACACACAAGAACGTGCACTAACACCGGCCCAGTCACATTTTATGATGATCTTGCGTATGCCATCGCTGAAGAAATGTCACATAAGCCCTCATGGCTTATAAAGCTCTACAGTGCAAAGAAAAGAATTACAGCAATGCATAAATGTTTGGATGAAGACATGCAATATAGAGCACTGTTATTTGGAAAGTAATGCCTGTGGGCAATCAATGACATACTCAGCATTTGCATCTTGTAGACTTGAACACATGCTGGACATCAACATAGACAGCACAGAAATACCCTTAATGTTTGTGTCATGAAAAACACCCTTGAAGGACTTACAGCTCTTTCTGTTGTAGTTTATGGGTCCCCTATCTCAGCATGTGATGGCTTAAAAATGTGGCCCTTTGACTGTCCCATAGCTTTCTTTGCCTAAATCAGCCCTGTCTGACACAGTTATCTGACAGACAGATGTCACCAGATTCAGACCCCTGCCAGTCATACACAGTCTACAGAGCTGTGTATTGACTGCGTCTGCCACAGGATATGGCAGTAGAGCTTGTCACAAATAACTGAAATTAATGTGTGATTTAAGAAAGGACTTTTGATGACAACGTGTACAATTATTAATTTGTCAGAATGATGATAAGGAGGTACATGTATTAATATTCTCATAACTGTGAGCAGACCAATATTAATGTGCCTTGGCCAAGGAAGCTAATGTTATTGTTTAGTACACACTCTGTCCCAAAAGTGAACCACACTCTATCTGTGTAGATATGCTATACAAGTCATTACTCACAGAAACACTCATATCATGACATTCACAAAACTGTTTTACTTTCATGAAATTAAACATATATTTACATTTGTTTACCCAAAATAAAAATGGATAATAACTTTATGAAATGAAGTTTGGCAACAAACCAAGTTGTCCTGGGACATCTTCATGGGGGGGGGGTAGATAGATATTAGTGGGTGTTAGGTGAGTTGGGTAAGTGAAATGGTTAAGTGGAGGCAGGGAGGATAGGGAGGAAATGAGATAAGGGTAGTGAGGGGCTTAAGAGGTTTAGAAAAGTGTAGTTGGGTAAGCAATCACATTTTGGCTTGAACTTGCTAAGGCAAGCAGCACGTCCAAGATGACCTGTAGGTATTGGACTTGGCAGGTAGGCTTGGGTCAGTAGTACTGGCAGTGAGGAGGTATTCATAGGCAGGTGGGGTTTGTAATTATGTATGGCTACATATACATATTTCTTCTCTTGCTCAACTGTTTCATGCAAAAAAAAAAAAAAATAGTTTAAAGTTTAAGGGCAGGACTGCATGTTTTAGTTGAGTACAGGTGTTGGGTGCAGTGTGTCCATGTAAGGGGCTTACTAGATAGGGAACCGGAGTGGTTTAACGCCATTTTACATGGTTTGGTTAAGATGTGGGGCCTTCCAAGGCTGGCGGTTGTTCTTTGGAGGGGGTTTGTGGGGATTACATACTGGTCATGCCTCTCAAATATAGCCTTAATGGCTGTTGGAGTGTCCAGATTTCTCGCTGGTAGACTGTTAGGAAGGCCTGAGTGAGTGGCTGGTTGTCAGGACTAAGTGTTTTATGTCTGCTGGCAGTGTGTCTATGCCAGTTCCCCCCTGCTCCTTTCCAATGGGGGTTGAACTTAGTGGGGTTTATGGCTGTGATGCTAAGCTCTGTCTGTGATGCATTGCTTGGAGGTGTGCTGCAGGTCATCGGTTGTAGTCTTTGTCTAGATTTCGTATTTGAAGATGTAGAGGTGATTGCGGTCAATGTGGAGGGTGATTGCCCATGTCGTGCAGTTGTCTTGCTTGCAGTTGGCTCCTTTGCCTTCTGACTGATGAGCAGTTGTTTTGTAGTGGTGGCTGGCAAGCTGCTGCTGGAATGGCTGGGAGGAAAGTACATATGGGCACTGTGTGGGTTCAGCGGCGGGATGGCTGTAGAGCAGCACTGAGCCAAGCAGTTCAGCGGAAAGAGAAAGGGGAAAGAAAGAAAAAAAAAGGGGGGGCAAGCTTTCACTCTGCAGGGTGGGCATCTCACAGATGCAGGTCTTCGGTCTATATGTGATGGGGAGGGATGAGGGCATGATGGTTGGAGGTTTGGTGTTTTCAGTCAGTTCACTGCTTGTGGTCCTGGTTCATTGGTGGCATGATTACTTTGTTTCTGGAGGTGGAGTTGACTTAGAACTGCCATCTCATTTTCGCGGGCTGAGAAATGTCTGAATGCTAGGGCTGAGCATGTTTTGGTAGGTTACCCCAGCATAGTGGAGGAATGGAGGCCTTGTGGTTGTTTTGTTAGTTGTAGTCATGCTATCACTTTGAAAGTTTTCCCTTAGGTTGGTAGGGCTGTGGGGGAGTGATGTTGCAGGGCACTGGTGAGAGCAGTAGATCAAGAGGGGTTTGTGGTATTGGGAAGCTTCTGTGATGGCATTTTGCATTCCAGTGTAATGGCCATTTTGCGGGCTAGTAGGCTTTTTTTGGCTGGTGGACTTTTCTTGGCAGGAATAGCAGCAATATCATAGTAGATGCCTCTCTACTTTTGCAGAATGTCTAATGTGTGTGTGTTACAGAAGCTTGATGGGAGTTCTACGGGGGTGGTTACTATTGTGCCTGTGTAGTGCAATGTAAAAATAAAAACAAATAAAAAAAAAAGCCAACAGGGGCTATGGGTTCCCTCATTCAATTTATATTTGGTTTGGGGCAGCTGCAATTGGGGTATGTTGGTGAATTGAGGTTCGGGCTTGGTGTTGGCAGTGTCAAAGTTGTGGTTTTGACATGCAGGTGACTTTAAGACTTCATGCTCTACAGAAAGTTCATGAGGCAGAGCTTGTCGAGTCTGTAAAGGTAGACGTATTTGGAAAGCATTATTAATGGTGCTTTGGGTCTACTTTTGCATGCTGCCTTGTGCAGACGGGTTGCTTGCAAGCTTCATAGGTATGTTATTAAAGATAAGAACACTTTAGACATTTGGATTATGATGTAGTACAGAATGTCCAGATCTTTCACATTTTAGTCTGTTCCCGGGGTTTTGGTGGTTCATTGTGCTGTTGGTCACAGGCATTGCAGTTAATGTAAAGGCCATGTGTTTATTTTCTAGTAATCACACTCATTACTAGTCTGTAAAAAAGGTTTGCAATTAAGCTGCAATGCTCTAGAAGTGGCATGTTTAACAAAGCATTAGTGTCTCTAGACCATTCACAACCGTGTGCAGAACAAGTGACATGCTTTCAGTTATATTAAACTTGGAATGGCTGTGTTTCTGGTTATAATGCTACAGACATGTGCTGTTTCTCCTTGCTTCATACTGGATTTGACAGCCGACTCGTTAAAAAAAAAATTGGGTTGGCAAACCAGCTGGATGACAATAGAGCGGAGGATCAAGCAGTGGTGTCTCAAGGCATGCCTCTGTGGGCTTTTAGGCCTGTTACTCCTGAAAGCTTCGTGGAAACCTTTGTAGATCACTTGGAAAAGTAAAATAATTATTTTAGTTGGTTGAATAATTTTATTTCAGCATAGCTTGATAGATTAGGGTTACCTTTTCTGTTATAAAAACATGCGATTTTCAGAAAAAATTGTGCCTGCACCCAGTATAAAGGAATGCATTACATTAGTGTCAAATGTGCTGCCAATTATTACAAAGGTTTGAAAGTGATTCAGATAAGAGAGGAACAGATTTTACATGTGCATTTCCTATAGCTTTCTGGCTTTAGATTGGAGAGTGTTGCCTCGATCGACGTTTGATCATTCAAGGGGCACTGAGTGTCCATTTCAGTGAGTCTCTGTGATACCGAGAGGGTAGCTCCAGTCTGCATGCTGGAATGTTTCTTGTTTTATTTTGGGCATGGGGGGAGGCTTTATGTAGGTGAAAGGACCTTAAGCCCTTAAATGATGACCTTTAACAGTGTATACAGTTCTGCAAGGCTAGGGTGCAGGAGGGTGTGCATGTGTGGGTATTACACAGGAATATTTGGCTGATGTTTGTTTGGGTGAACTCATTTTAATTTGTCTCTTCGGGCTTTATTATTACACTAAGAGGCTGAGAGATATTGGACCGTACTTAAGTCTATTTTAAAATATAAATATAAAAATAGGAGTGTACAGGCCAGGACAGGCATTTGAGTGCAGACTTTGAGGGCTTCTCACTCCCCCCCCACTTTACTTATGTCTTTAACCAGATTCCTAATCACCATTTAGAAAACAAACACCTCAACATTTGAAACTACATTTGTCACTGCTGTAAAGGTGGCTCAGGAGAGGTGATGTCAGTGAAGGAGTCTCTTGCTGGGAAATTTACTGTGGCCTACTGACAAATTATTGAAATTTTATGTCAAAGTATGGCAGTTTTTGAGTTGCAGACTTCATACCATTCTGAATATCAACCTGTACTATCACCCTTTTAAGTTGCTAAGAAGAATATTTGAAAATAATACCTAACTGTATTTTTTAAGCTGCTAGTAAGCTATTAGGTTTGCTGCATTTTGACCATTTGCTCAGCATTATGTTGGCTAGTGTGCTTCATTTGGAGATGGAAGGTTAAGAGCTAGGTAGATGGTTTTTACAATATAAGTTAGCTTGGCTTATACAGTGCACTAAGTGATGTGGTATGGAATCGCAAGGTTATCATGGTTGTGGATATTGATAGGTCCCTTCAGGTGTGGGTTTTAGTTGTAACATACTCAACTGGTAGTTGAATTTAGAGTGGGTGTTGTATAGGTTTGTTGAAAGCATAGCTTCAGTTAGGGCTGCTTGGTCATAAAGGTGTGGGGCAATGGTACCCTCCTTCCCGGGTTGGCAGGATAGGTTGTTTTGAAGATGTCTTGAAATGTGCGTTATGTCTTTTAGATGATTTACATGTCTTTTCTTTCTTGCGGATGGGGGTTTTGGACCACAGCTGCTATAATTTGGAATAGGAGGGTATAAGGTGGAGCCTTCTCTTTGCATCTTAGAGGAATTACTTTTGTCCTTTTCTTTGTAGATGGTGGTGTAACGAGTAACAGTGGTAGTGCTACACAGTGAGTTGGCAGATGATGGAAGCAGTGGTGAGTGAGGACGTTACATATGGGGAACACAAGTGGCCTACAGTTACTGACTAAAATTGTTGAAGTACAGAAGGAATCATGTGGTGGCTTGGAAAGGGGATCTGAAAGGTGTGTAGATGTGTCTCTAAGTATTCATGAGAATGGTTTTAGATCTACCATCTATAGAAAACCTACTTTTTCTAATAGTTATATTCACTATAAAAGTTCTCATCCCAGACATCAAAAAAGAGGGATTGTTAAAGGCCAGTTCGTTAGGACATCCCGTATGACATCTGATGATATGGATTATCATTCAGAATGTTCTAGACTTATTGAGATGTTTCAGGACAGGGGCTATCCTGAAGACTTTATTAACAGTATTTGTCAAGAGGTCCATGAGGGTAGAAACAATAAATATCGACCTATTTTAGGTTTAGGGCAACTGGAAAAAACTTCAGGGCCCTAAGATTCCCAGACAGAATTTTATAAAGCTTTTATTACTGAGTATAGTACTAATTCTGGCATTATTCGAAACATTATTCAATGTGAATGGGATGTTTTTAAGGAAATTACAGATCTTAACAATTTGCAAGGAAAGAATGTTAAGACGATATTCCGTAAGGGGAACAATATCAAAAGCCTATTGGAATATGAATCTAATATTAACGCATTTTATAACAAGCACAAGGGTACATATAGGTGTGGCACATGCCCACAATGTAAATACATCTCCCATACGGACAAAGTGTTCCTTTCAGCCAGAAATAGGGTGATGAAGTCTACTAAATTTTCAAATTGTAATAGCCAGGGGATTATATATTTGGTAACTTGCCTAAAATGTCAAGCATTCTATGTGGGCAAAACTGAAAGATCTCTTAAGAGGAGAATTTATGAACATTTTTATGAAATACAGAAGGAAAATGCTAATAATGCCCTCTATCGACATCTTTCAGTTTGCACTAGGGCAAGATATGAATTCTTTGTCCTAGAAACAATGGTTAGAGAACTTCGTGGTGGTCCCTGGGAGGCAAAGTTGGAATATAGGGAAACATATTGGCAGATTTTATTAGAAGCAAACAAGGTCCCAGGTTTGAATGATACCATATCTATTATGCCTCTGCTTAAATTAAAAGCTGGCAGGGTATAATTGATTTTTTCTTCTGTGTTTTACAATAATTTTCATTAGACAATTACATTGGTATTTTAGTGTATTTTTAAATATATTAGTATTTTAATGTTTTATATATTTTCAATTGTGCAATGTGAATATTACTAAATTTTGATATATTTAGTGTTATTTAATGCAGTTTTAAATAAGTGTCTCTTTAAGAGATTTAAATTAATTATTGAATTATTAATTGTATTATATATATATATATATATATATATATATATATAAAACACCTTGTGGTTTTAATGTGTATCTGATGAAGTCAAAATTTGGTTTGACGAAAACGTTTCATTGCAGTTTGCTTACATCAATAAACTGGTGGTTGCGGTCTTCCCTTACTGATATTTTGATTTTTGTGGCTGTTTTATATCAGTTGAGTCTCCGTTTTTGTTTTTGGTTGATTTTCGGTATGGGAACTCGTTCGGGGGAGTCCAAATCCACGGATTTTTCTGAGTCTGTTTTTCACTCAGAAGTGGGCGAAATATGTAAATTGACTGATCAATTGAGTCAACTTATTGACCTTCTTTTACCTTTGGGTCAAGGGCTAAAATCTATTGTATCGGGCAATAGTGACATTATCTACATGGGAGGCAAAGACAAGAACGCACCTCCCGTGGTTGAATGCGAAAATGGTTTGGTCCATCAACCAGAGAGCGGATGTAGTGTACCATCAATGGATTTTCTTAGGACGCCACAAGCTATGCGAGCTCCAAGTAGTGGTCTGGACAAAAATCTCGTTTTGGGAAATGAACATCCAATACCATCTTTGTCCTTTCAAGACTGGTTTCAGGGAAAACCTATTTTTCAATTTCACGAAGGTAGTTCTAGCACTACAGATGACAGCAGGACAATTTCGGATTCCTTGGCGGCACTAGAGGCATCTTTACACAGGTACAAAAGTTTGCAACTGGATAACATGTACCTGAATGAATGCCTTAAAAAATGGATTGTGCCCAAAGGTCTCCGTTTGTTTAAATATCCCAACAATGTTATGGTTGGTAGTGACTTTTATAAAGAACTGGTTAGAGCTTTTGACAATTGTGGACTTGAAATTGTACAAGCTATTATTAACAGAAATGAAAAAGACATTGTTAAATTGCATAAAGACATAGAAAGATATAACCAAGCTGTGGTCAATGACTTGTTGTTTAATGTTGAATCTGAAAAAATATATATATATTATGACATTAGAACACAGATTGATAAAAAATGTGATGAAATACTTAAAAGAAAGTATAAAAAGCTTAGCAGGGATATTAAGGAATATCAGGAGGGATGAGTGTACCCAGCACCTCCACCCATACGTTTTGGTAAAAATAGATACAACAATAATCCTTACGTTTTTGATTCAATACCTGGGGGTGAGGATTATGAAGATGAAGAGGTAGTGGATCATGGCCAGGAACCACTTCTTAGGAGGTCTGAGAGAATACGCAATCAGCGTAATCAACAATATATTAACCATTTTTCCCCGGTACATCACCCATACGGGGGGGGGGTACAACAGAAATGCGAATCAGAACAGGAATCAGAATTGGCAGAAGGGACACTAGGTACTGTAGTTGAACAAAATTCTGATAATTATTGTGTCGTTAGTAGAGCAGGTTATCACATATACAATTATAGTGACCTTGTAGTTACTGATACATTTTTTGACTTGTTCACAAAAGGTTTTAAATATGTACCGCAAAGGAACAGTAATACAACTAAGGTTAATTTGGACCTTAAAATGTTTATCAGAAAACTAAATTTAGAGAATTTATTAGGCAATAGTACACAGGTTAATTCTTCTTTTCCTGCCAGGCCTAGTACTTACAATCCTCCTTTACACCCTCAACTTAAGAACTTAGAAAATAGAATAGAACAACAAATAAGAAATTATACCATAAAAAAAACAGATTCTCTGCCAATTTGACTACGCAAGAAAATGTTTTACTTTTTGAATTGAGCCATAATCCAAACATTAGAATTATGCAGCCAGATAAGGGTGGTGGTATGGTCCTTATGGACAAAATCATGTATGAAAGTAAAATGCATGTAGTGCTTAATGATGATTCACGATATACCCCTGTTTCCATTAATGAAATTCATATTTCATATAAAAAATAAACTTAGCTATTAAGGATTTGTTTGACCAGGGAGTAATTGATTATAGTGTATACAGTTATTTAGAAAATAAAAACCCAAGGGTGCCCTCTATATTTGGGGTACCCAAGGTTCATAAGGACATTACGGACCCACCCCTAAGGCCTATTGTTGCTGCTCAGGGATCAAAGATTTCACCCCTCTCAACATTTCTGGATTGGAAATTTTAACTTTTGTGGCCCAAGGAAAATTATCTACTCAAGGATTCATGGGAATTTTTGAGCAAAATTACACCGGAATTTAATGTACCTAACCTGCGGTTTCTTACAATAGATGTAGTTGATCTTTTTTCTGTTATACCTCATGAGATTGGATTACTTTGGCTTGAAGAGGCCTTTAAGGAGTGTCCTAGGGTTAGTGAGAATGATATTTTTCTTTTTTTTTCCATAATAAATTTTTATTGAAATATATTTTCCAAAAACATTACAAAAATACAATAAACATCACACACATAATACACTATAACTACTACAAACCATTTATACAATATCTACATGAAATGCTTCCTATATTTAATATATTCCTAAAATCAGTATCATGCTAATATAATATTGAAGACCTTTTCCCATATTTTCAGGTTATTAATATTTTTGTTAGTTTGTTTCAGAAGTAATTTATGTGCTAGTATATGTTTTATACCCACAAGCTTAAAATTATTCCATGATGTCTTATGTGGTTCTAGCCAATTTGTGGCTATATAGAGTTTCATCAGCAAAAAATATTCATACAAATAATAGTTTGCGATCTGGAAAGCTCTCTTGGAGGAATGTGTAGAATCATAAATTCCCATGACAGTGTAGAACTTTGATAACCCATCTTTTGCAGTTGTACTTTAAGAGAGTTCCAAAGTTTATATACGCATTTACAACTCCAGAACATATGAAGAAGATCCACTGTTTGATCTGCACAGTATGGACAAATTGGAGAATTCCTAGGGTTAAATTTATGTAATCTAAGATGTGTGTAATATGCATTGTTCCAAATCATCAATTGCGTGTACATCAGTTTTTGAAAAGAAACTGATTTCCTAGTTATATCAATTGCTTTTAATATCTGATTGTCTGTTACTGTTACTTTGTTTACCCAATACTCTGAAAGCAAAATTTTGTCCTGAAATTTCAAATCCTTAATTAATTTGTATGCAGTTGCTATAAATTTAGTGTCTTGTTGGATAGCCTGCCACAATTCAGAGCACTTATCCAGAAATCCGGCTGCAGGTTTAAAGTTCCTAAAATAGCTCAAGGCAAGTTCTTTAACTTGTCTCATTATAACAATGTAACTTCTAGGTAGATTCATTTCCTGTCTAATTTGTAAAGCCGATAAGTCAAGTTTATTAAAAACATCAAATAGAGTCAGATTAACTATTAATGGAAATTTGCTGAGATCGATCAGCTGATTATTTAGTTTAAAATTAGGATCCCTGTGGAAAGGTTGAAGAACCATCATATATTGCAATAAATCTACGGACTGAAATAAAGTTTGCAAAGATGAGACACAGGTTATTATGTGGTCCATGACCCCATATTTTATCAGACTAATTTTGTCCATAAAGGGTAATGCTTTAGGATTTATTTTCCTATCCAAAATATGCTTATGATTCAAGATCACCCAAGTTGGTATCCATTTTGTATTCGTTACATCATAATTAGCAATTCTTAAAATTTGATTAGCGTTTACAATCAAATAATATGCTTCAAAGTTTTGTAGCTCAAGTCCCCCTCTTGTTTCAGGGGTCATTAATTTCTCATAAGATATTCTAGTTCTTTTTGGGTTCCAGATAAATTTAGCTAGATCTTTATGCATTTGTTTAAAAACTGTTTTTGAAATTGATAATTGGGCAGACCTAAATATGTATAACATTCGTGGTAGTATATTCATTTTCACTATTGATACTTTTGCTAATACCGGTAGTTTTAAATTCTTCCATCTGTCACAATCAGCTATTATGTGTTCCCATACTCGTTTAACATTATTGTTATAAAAGTCCTTATTATCCGTAGAGAAGTTGATACCCAAATATTTAATATTTTCTTTACATGTTAACTTCCCCATCAGGGCCATTAATGAAAAAGGTTTTGGGGTTCTTAACGGGAAGATATTCGTTTTCTGTAAGTTAATTTTATAATTAGAAACTACCGAAAATTTGTTTATGAGCTTTAATATCTTTTCACTGTCCGAAATTGGGGTTGTACAATAAATAATAAGATCATCGGTGAATGCTGACATTAATATTTTATTCCTATAAATTATTGGTGCATTATGATACAAATTTTGCTTGATATATAAAAATAGGGGTTCTAGATATAGGTTAAACAATAAGGGGGGCATGGGACAACCCTGACGAGTACCATTTTTAATCTGTATTCTGTTAGAATAAGTCCTATTGATGTATAGCATAGTGTATGGATTACTATATAATATCTGTAGTATCTGAATGAATTCTTGGGGCAAGTTAAAATAGGGTAACACATCAAACAAAAACTTTATGTCTACTCTATCAAATGCTTTCTGGGCATCTATTATAAGAGCATAGATATTAAAGTTGTTTTGTTTAGCATACGTCATCATATTATGCAGTGTAAGTGTGTTATCGCTAGTTTGTCTAGTTGCCATAAATCCAGCTTGTTTCTTAGAAATTTGATATATCAAAACCTTCTTTAGTCTTGATGCTATAATTGATGTTAAAATTTTCATATCCACATTCATTAGTGCTATTGGTCTGTAATTATCTGGGTTAAGGGGATCTGAATTGGTTTTATGTATGAAAATTGTTTTTGACGCATTGAGGTGGGGGGTCACTAATTTTATTTTTAGTTATATAATTAAATACATGAGACAATTCTTTTCCCAAACTATTAGCAAACTCTTTGTAAAATTCAGCTGTAATACCATCAGGCCCTGGCGACTTATGTGCTTTCATATGTTGAATTGTATATACTATTTCTTCTTTAGAAATAGGTTTAATCAGGTCACTTTGCAGGCTCTCTTCTAATTCTGGAAAGTTAATTTTTTGCAGAAAACTTTTATTCTGGTTATGTAGAGACCTATCAGTTTGCCCCTCATACACCTTAGTATAGATTTTCCCAAAAACATCAACAATATCCTCAGTTTTAGAATATATTGTGTCGTTATACTGTATTTCCAAAATATATCCAGTTGTTTTTGATTGATTTATCCTTGCCAGTGCTTTTGATGGTATTTGAACATTATTAGCATATTTCACTAAACACCTATGTTCTTGAAGTGTTAATTTATTATTATGAAGCAAAAAGAGATCCCTTTGAAGCTTCAACATTTCCTCCTCAGTTTGAGCGTTAAAATTCTAAATCAGCTCATTATCAAGTTGCTTTATTCTTATTTCTAGTTTTTGAATATCACTATTATGAATTTTCTTATAATATGAGGCTTTTTGTATAAGAAATCCTTTAATTTGAGCTTTAGCTGTCGCCCATTCAATGTCAGGAGTATGTTTTTGGAGCTTCAAGCTATCTGTAAATTCTTTCAAATATTTTATAATTCCGTCTGCTATCTCTTTTTTACTTAAAAGATTTGGGTTGAGTGACCAATTATAACCCCTATGCCTTCTTGTGTCTTTTAAATCTTTAGAAAATTTTAACGAAATTTTTGAGTGATCTGATAGATGACGAGTATGTATAACCACCACTGGTTCTAAATTCGTTAGTGCTTTAGATATCAAAAAGTAATCTATTCTAGCCCACATTTTGTGGCATGGTGAATAGAAGGTGTATTTATTTGCATTATTAATATCTTGTGAATAAGAAAAGGGGTCATATAATTGAAAATCTTCCTTAAAATCATTTAATGCTATCCCGGCCTGCTTATTAAATGCTCTTTGTGGACAAGACCTATCCAACTTTGGATTTTGATAGGTATTCCAGGCCCCACCCACAACAAAATAATAACCATCATATTGTGTTAATATTGGATATAATGATGCTATGAAACTGTGTTGATCATTACATGGGGCATATATATTCAAATGTAGGATAGGTTTATCAAATGCATTATCAGATAAAATCACATAACTCCATCGCCCATTTGGATCCACTTTGGAGTCTAAAATCTTATCTTTGTATTGGGTTTTGATAATTATAGCCACTCCCGCACTGTTTGTCTTACCTTCTGATGTCACTAGCTCTCTAATCCAGTTCTTTTTTCTATTATCATTCCATTGTTCATTCATCAAATGTGTTTCCTGTAGAAATACAAACAGTGCTTTGTCCTGTAATAATATGTGTAGCAACAGCTTTCTCTTCTTCAAGTTCTGGAGCCCTTTAACATTCCATGAGTTCAACTCCCACATTCGCAGGTCTTGGTATCAAATAACAATATAAGAGGGGAATTATCAAATTGACATGTATTGACTGTATACTATATCTAATCTGGAAGCATTTCCTACATCCCGTCCCTAACCAGTGCTTACCCACTTTACCCCTGGACCAGGATTTATATAGGTCTTGTATAAGAGAAAATATAAACAAGGTTAAACACACCAACACATTGAAAAACTTCAGGTAATAACATTTAAAACATTTCCTAAACTTACAACCTATATATTCTAACATATCTACATCAAAGTCTAAACTACACATTCCCTACCAAACACCGCTACTTAACTACAGCTTTGGTTTAACTATTAGTTAAACAAATCTTATTTTTAAGGTTATTACTGTGTAAGGGAAAGTTTTAGTAGATTGGGTACTTATTTTATCCTACCTTAAGTATCTGTTTTGTTGCAATCATTATGTACATAAACTTTTTACAGAAGAGAGGAGAGAGAGAGAAAAAAATGCATCTTACATTTAAAATCTGTACCCCACACAGTGCCTGCCACTCACTGCATATAGTAAAAAAAAAACGATTTTGGTTCACACCTATAAAAGAAGAAAAAAATAGTAAAAGTACATGTTATTATGTGCTTTAAGTACATACTGTAATGTTATTTCATTATAAAAAGAACATTAACATATTATTTTCAGTTCTCTTTGTCTTCTCAAGCCAGGAAACCATCAGAAATACTCACGACGGGGGACCTCTTTCACAGCAGGACCACAGGAAGTGTTACATCCAAATCGACACTCTCAGTTGAAATCCAGGCATTTCCTGTTTACCACACAATGGAAATAGACCTTGGAGGTCATAAAAGTCTGAAACCAGACAGCAGACCCTCAGATTAGCATAAACAAACAGTTTTATTGCTTTTTCAGAGGCCTGAACAGTTTAGTGAAGAAACAAAGGATTAGAAAAGCCTTGAGGTAAAATACATGCTGGATCTGACTACAGGAACATGCCAGTCTCAATGGAAGTTCTTTTCAGCCCTCTGATGCAGGTAGAACTTTAAAAACTTTCAGAAACACTTCTTTTGCCTGATTTTTATTGGAAACAGAATATTTAGTGCCATCCACCATAAATGTAAGCATATTGGAGTATTTCATCTGGAATTTAATTTGTTTATCAATCAGAAATTTACAGTAAGCAGATAAAGACTGTGTAGCCTGCCTTACATGTAATGGTAAATCTTGAGCCAGAAATATTTTAACATTTTTCCACATAACATAGCCACCATTTTTTTTTGCAGTAAACAGTATTTTTCTAACATCTTGAAAGTTCAATATCTTAACATATACAGGTCTAGGCATAGTAGAAGCTTGTACCTCTCTCAGCGCTCTGTGTGCCCTTTCTATTACAATCTGTTTCACCCCATCAGCATCATTTAACAGGATTTCAAATATTTGTGTTATGGCTGGTATTAGCTCTGCATACTGGATGTTTTCAGGGATTCCTCTTATAATAATATTATTTCTTCTAGACCTTGCTTCTAAATCAATAAGTTTATTTTGCATGGCTTGTACATCCACATCACATACCTTTGATTTTTTCTCCAGCATGTCAATTTTGTCCTCTATTTCAGAAATTCTGGTCTCAGTTTTGTCCATTCTCTGAAGCAATTGATTGCATAAAACTCCAAATGTTTGTATTTGTGAGGTCAAGTCCTTTAGAGCTTCCTGTATAGGTAGTAAAGCGTGTTTGATATCCTCCATGTTTAGTGGCTGATCAGTTCTGGATCTAGTTTCTGGTTTATGTTGTTCCTGCTGTCTAGTAATCCTTTGTTTTTTCGCAGTTCCATCCTTTACTGGCGACTGTAGTTCTGACAACTTTGTCTTAGTAGTAGTTGTTTCCATGGTTCTTCCTTGTTGCAAGATTTTTCTTTCCCCAAGCAGAAAGGCAGAATAAAAAAAGCACACGGTCCTTTGTTTGTTTCTCTCTTCAGAGCAAAGTAATCACTTGTAATCCTGATGGATAAATACTTTTTTCCCCACTTTTTTAACTGATTTTAGATCAAGTAAGTATAAATGCAACTTTTTATCATCAATTTGATGTTTAAACCTCCTGATACCCACTCAGATCAGAGATTTTCCTCGGGTTAATTGAAGAGCTGCAGTTTAGCAGTGTTTACAGCATGGCAGCCATCTTTGAATCGAGAATGATATTTTTCTAATTCTGGAGTTGACAGATTTAGTATTACACAACAATTTTATCTAATTTTCAGGTGAATATTTTAAACAGACCTCTGGAGTAGCTATGGGTGCCAGTTGTGCACCCACTTATGCTGAAATTATTTTATCAGTTTGGGAAAAGAAATATGTTATAAATAGTGAATATAAGAATAACTGGATATTTTATTCCAGGTTCCTGGATGACATTTGTATGTTCTGGACAGGAACTAATGACACCATAGTGGATTTTGTGAATTATTTAAATTCCACTACTAACTTTTTGAGTTTTATTCACCAAGTACATTTAGGAACAGTACAATACCTAGATGTATCTCTAAGTATTCATGAGGATGGTATTAGATCTACCATCTATAGAAAACCTACTTTTTCTAATAGTTATATTCATTATAAAAGTTCACATCCCAGACATCAAAAAAGAGGGATTGTTAAAGGCCAGTTCATTAGGACATCCCGTATGACATCTGATGATATGGATAATCATTCAGAATGTTCTAGATTTACTGAGATGTTTCAGGACAGGGGCTATTCTGAAGACTTTATTTACAGTATTTGTCAAGAGGTCCATGAGGGTAGAAACAATAAATATCGACCTATTTTAGGTTTAGGGCAACTGGAAAAAACTTCAGGGCCTAAAGATTCCCAGACAGAATTTTATAAGCTTTTATTACTGAGTATAGTGCTAATTCTGGCATTATTCGAAACATTATTCAACGTGAATGCGATGTTTTTAAGGAAATTACAGATCTTAACAATTTACAAGGAAAGAATGTTAAGACGGTATTCCATAAGGGGAACAATATCAAAAGCCTATTGAAATATGAATCTAATATTAACACATTTTCCAACAAGCGCAAGGGTACATATAGGTGTGGCACATGCCCACAATGTAAATGTATCTCTCATACGGACAAAGTGTTCCTTTCAGACAGAAATAGGGTGATAAAGTCTACTAAATTTTCAAATTGTAATAGCCAGGGGGTTATAATTTGGTAACTTGCCTAGAATGTCAAGCATTCTATGCGGGCAAAACTGAAAGATCTCTTAAGAAGAGAATTTACAAACATTTTTATGAAATACAGAAGGAAAATGCTAACAATGCCCTCTATCGACATCTTTCAGTTTGCACTAGGGCAAGATATGAATTCTTTGTCCTAGAAACAATGGTTAGAGAACTTTGTGGTGGTCCCTGGGAGGCAAAGTTGGAATATAGGGAAAAATATTGGCAGATTTTATTAGAAGCAAACAATGTTCCAGGCTTGAATGATACCATATCTATTATGCCTCTGCTTAAATTAAAAGCTGGCAGGGTATAATTGATTTTTTTCTTCTGTGTTTTACAATACGTTTCATTAGACAATTACATTGGTATTTTAGTGTATTTTTAAATATATTTGTATTTTAATGTTTTATATATTTTCAATTGTGCAATGTGAATATTACTAAATTTTGATATATTTAGTGTTATTTAATGCAGTTTTAAATAAGTGTCTCTTTAAGAGATTTAAATTAATTATTGAATGATTAATTGTGTTATACATATATAAGACACCTTGTGGTTTTAATATGTATCTGATGAAGTAAAAATTTGGTTTGACGAAAACGTTTCATTGCAGTTTGCTTACGTTAATAAACTAGTGGTTGCGGTCTTCCCTTATTGATATTTTGATTTTTTTGGCTGTTTTATATCAGTTGAGTCTCCGTTTTTGTTTTTGGATCTGAAAGGTGAGGCTTTTTGATAGAATGGATATTTTTGCCACTGGAATGGGGCACAATAAAGGTCTGAGTAATCACCTTATTAATGCATGTTAGAGCTCTGTGTCCAATTAGTGA
This sequence comes from Protopterus annectens, assembly GCF_019279795.1. Taxonomy (NCBI): domain Eukaryota; kingdom Metazoa; phylum Chordata; order Ceratodontiformes; family Protopteridae; genus Protopterus; species Protopterus annectens. Next base: position 1,065,397,762 of record NC_056731.1, on the reverse strand, counting down.
GGCTGATTATTGCATTGGTACAGGGGGCAAGTAAGGAAATAGGTAGGGAGGCCAGGGGGAAAAACTGTTGGGGCAGTTTATGGGGAGTATGGGGATCCCACGGGATGAATAGAGTCACGACATTCATAGAAGCACAGGAAGTTATTAATCTGAAGCCTTATGGCTCTTGCAAGCCACTGAAGTTTAATCCTTGCTTCTATGTGCGTTGCTTACATGGGAGCTAGAAGGTTTAAGGGAAGATTGGTTGTAGAATATGGCAGCCGTAGGTCAGGTTTCGATTCCGTACTGCAGGTAACATGGGTGAAGTGAACCTTCGAGGGGAAAGGCAAAGGACAAGCAGTGGTTAAGAATGGTTAGTAGATGCAGTGTTCTAGTTTGGACGTATGCTAGGAGGTTCTGAGTGGGATGGCTTGGGATCTAGTCTGGTTGTCATTTGGTAATGAGTGAATTTTGGGGTGTTTATGGGTGGGCATGTAGAGTACTTCATTGCTGCAAATAGGCGAGTTTTCAGGAACTAGGTCAAGGGGTGATGGTTTTCTGCCATTTAGGGTTAGGGCATTAAAGTTTTGGAGTTAGATTATTCCCTACAGTAATCAGGTTAATGCACAGCCAGAACTGGGAATTTTTTCTGGGCTACGGTGATATGCTACAGTTGACAGGGTCATGGCTATTGGTTCTCATTCTGTTCAGTTTGAGCCATGATTAGTTGTTGGAAGTTTAAAAGGAATGTACTCTCTTAGATTGGATGGCTTGGTGGTACAGTGGAGTCATGGGCAGTTCTGTTTTTAGTTTCATTAGGGCATGTTTCAGGGATAGTATGCATGATCCTAAGGGCTTTACAGATGATGGGTACACCAAACGATGTTTGGCTTAACCCTTCCTGTTATGGCAGGTAGTTGGTTGAACAATTTTGGGTAGAAGGGTGGGGGAACAGCCTGGTCAGGCTGGTTGGAAGGGAACAGGGACAGGCTTGCCCTCTTCTGTTCCCCCTCTGGTCTCTGGATGTTCATTTCAAGGATCTGGGGAAAGGAAAATGAGCAGCTGGAGGAAGCTTGCTGAATAGATAAGTAAGCTGAGGTAAGGATGCTGCTTATTTGGTGGAAGGTAATTCAATGAATGGTGTATGAAGTGAGATGGGACACTGCTTCATAAGGAAAGTAAATGAGCAGAGGTATGGACCCTGCTTACTGAGCAGGGTGAGTAGGTACACTGCCCTGATTAACATTACAAGGATGGCACTTTATACGTAAAGTAAGTGAGCAGAGATATGGACGCTGCTTACTGGGGCAGGGTGAGTAGGTTCGCTGCCCTGAATAACATTACAAGGATGTTTATGCTGTGTTTAGAATCAATGATATCATGTCCAGTTGTAAATAATAAAGTTGGTGAACAAAGCTGTTACGGTAGTTTTAATAAATGTCATCAAATGTCATTTGGTGTGATGTGTTTATTGAAGGGGACCTGGACAAATGAAGTTTGGCAACAAACTAAGTCCCAGGACATCTTCATGGGGGGTTAGATAGATATTAGTGGGTGTTAGGTGAGTTGGGTAAGTGAAAGGGTTAAGTGGAGGCAGGGAGGATTGGGAGGAAATGAAATAAGGGTAGGGAGGGGCTTAAGAGGTTTAGGCAAGTGTAGCTTGGAAAGAAATCACATATTGGTGTGAACTTGCTACAATCACACCCTCCCCTTGTTTGTTGGGGGGATTGGGGTTTAACAGTTGGGGAAGGCAGAGAAGAGGGACAGGCCTGCCCTCTTCTGTTCCCCCTCTGCTCTATGTATGTTCATTTCAAGGAACTGAGGAAAGGAAAATGAGCAGCTGGAGGAAGCTCGCTGAGTAGATGAATAAGCTGAGGTAAGGATGCTGCTTATTTGTTATAAATTTGGTGAACAAAGCTGTTATGAAAGTTTTAATAAAGGTCGTCAAATGTCATTCGGTGTGATGTGTTTAATAAAGGGGACCGGGACAAGTGTTGTTTGTGTACAGTCAGTGCATTCATATAATGTTGCCCTTTGCTGGAATTGAACACCAACCTATTATGTCCACAGACTAATAACACGTGAATGAATCAAATGCACCACAATGGTAGCCCCAACTGTGAGACTCCAACTATGTGAAGTGATATAATTTTGTTGCAAACAATCTATATGATATAGGGGTGGGAAGCCACTTCCACTGTAATTGTACACATTAAAACTGTGGTGGATATCATTCATGCGTAACAGTTTAAGGACAGAAATCTTTCAGTTAGTGAATGTGGGTTTTGAACATCTGACTATGTGAAGACAGTAGCTAAATGATATTGTGAATAAAGAATGAGCCAAGGTACAATTGTTGCTTCAGTTGTGAGATATTTGGGTATCTGAAGGCATGACATCATGTTATAACTGCAAGGGATAGGTCTGTGTGTAATTTGTTAAAAGACTGTTGTTGTATGTTTACTTGTCCCACAACATCGCCTGATGTTAGGTGTACCCAAAGACACCTGACGTGTAATGCAGTCATCACTATGGCAGTAGAATGGTAGTCATGTACAATGTGTAGATAATCATGGATTTGAACACACACAAAACTAAGGCGGCAACATACAGAACACTGTCTCATTTCCACACACTGTAAACCACCAACGACCAGCAAAAAACGATAGTGAACATGCAGTAATGAAGAAATAATGATTATTTATTTATAATTCCTTCAAATCCAGACCGGTTTCGGCTATTCAGCCTTTATCAATGAATACAATAAAGTAAAACTTTATTGTATTCATTGATAAAGGCTGAATAGCCGAAACCGGTCTGGATTTGAAGGAATTATAAATAAATAATCATTATTTCTTCATTACTGCGTGTTCACTATTGTTTTTTGCTGGTCATTGGTGGTTTACATTGTTGGCTTGACCCTGCATGCCATCCTTGCAGAGCGTATGGTTGTTTGTTGTCATTTCCACACACCACAGGAGAAACCTTAGTACTTCTCTTAGAAAAGTCCAATTTCATCAGATGGCATCTTTAGTATCAAATAAAGCATTTTTCTGTGAAAAATGAGCAGAAGTTCTTGTAAGAGGAATCCCTCGCAGCAGCACATAGCTCAATGACAACATTGTTACCAACATGCACATTCATGGTCATGCTGGCACAACTGAGTATAAGGAGTAATGGCTGTATTTGAACTGACTACCTAAGATCACTATGTACAGAACAATGCCTAAACTCCATGCACCACACCAGATGTTGGTTTACAGTTGTGACAGTCATACCTCTCAACCTGGAAACATCAAAAATCTGGACAAAGGTCATGAAAAATAAGTACAAATCAGTACACTGATTAACATAAAATTTGCATATGTAATTACATAGCCCCACCCACTCCAATGGAATTGTGGGATACCAACTTTCAAACACAAACTGAAGAAGAGACAACCAAAATATGGTCCTAGACACTATAGTAAATTGTAACCATTTTTTTAATGTGCAACGTTGATGTTCACTGGGAAGGGAGAAGATGATATACATTAGGATTTTGTTCTTGGTGACTTGACTTGCAATATGTGGATTTTGTGGTGAAAGTAGGGCATTTAATAGTAGGCAATATTCCAATCTTAGCAAAAGAATTTTATAATTTGCCAGGACCTCCAAAATTCATTCTCCATGGCCTACTGATCAGACAGTGATGCAGCTAGAGTTTGTGCCACCCGGTGCTGTCTTTGAGTTTGCCGCCCTTCCCCTCTCACAAAATCATGGTTGAATGGGCTCCCCCTTACACAGCCCTCCCCCCTGCAGCCATAGACTTGCTTAGCATTAAATCTTCTCTGACCTCGAAGCTCACATTCATTTAAACAGCATTGAAACCCACATACAAAGGAAAATGCATCTGGCTAGTGACAGATAAAGCTTACCCTTAGGCTCTTTTCAAATCATAGGCCCCTTGCACACAAAACATACTTGTGTTTTTTGATACACCTTCCTGATTGTATTAAATTATATTCTTTGTCTAATACAGCACAGTTGTTAGAGCACATTTTAAATTTATTGTTTTGAACATTTTTTCAAGTAAGCAATGAAACAAAATGCATGAACCAGTAATGACAAAATTGCCCACTTCAGAACATTTCCATCATAAAAGTCTACTCAAACTTCAACAATCCACCAGTATCAGTAAAATGCACAATCTCTGCAGAATAAAGTGCCTATTGCCCTTGAAGAATAAATTGCCTATGTTACATTAAAAAATGCTAAGCTAGTAATATTGCAATAGGGAATAGATGGAAAACTGATAACAGGTTCATAGTTATTAGGTATCTTTGCCAAACAGGACATTTTCAGGACTGCAGCATCCACCCCATTTAAAAGTAAAACAGAGTATAGTATCAGCAATCCATTGCAAACTGTGGGATTAGAATCTACAGCCATCTGCATCTAGACCAAGTATTCTACCTGTTGTGCTACTACATAAGCAGCACTAAACTTCTTTCCACCTAAAGAACTATACAGCACAAGAAATTTGGAAAAAGCCAAAATTTACTGGGGGGGGGGGACTAGGGACATATTTTAAACATTACTTGTATAATCTTAGAAAAGTTGCTACAATAAAATGGTTTGTGTTACCATGGGTTTCCTTATAGGAAGACTGAACCTTAAATGGCTATCATTATTTAGTGAAGTCAGTTCTCACTGATTTGCCAGAAAACCACATGTTTTATGAGCTAAACATTCTGTTGGCATGGATAGAGAATTTAGGCCCATGCTTCATGTACTCAAGGTACAGGGTTTGAGTACACACACACACACACACACACACACACACACACACACACTCACACACACACACACACACACACACACACACACACACACACACACACACACACACACACACACACACACACACACACCAGTTTAAAATATGCATACACACCAGTTAAAATATGTACACACACCAGTTAAAATATGCACACTCACAGCAGTTAAAATATGCACACACACAGCAGTTAAAATATGCACACACACAGCAGTTAAAATATGCATACACGCAGCAGTTAAAATATGCACAGTTGGTTTCAAGCAGCACACACAGCAATTATGCAGCACAGTTGGTTTCAAGCAAGCTTGGCAGATGGCAGTTAAAATGCATGTTAAGAAGCTCTGAGTGTGGAATAGTATTGAAGGCTTTAGCCAGGTCAAGGCAGGCAGTGTGCTCCATCTTTCCCTCTCCCATGGCTTTAGTGACTGTCTCAAAGGAGTCAACCAAATTTAACAGGCATGACTTCCTCTTGGTGAAACCAAACTGTGTGGGATTGAGTATTTGGAGGTTGCCAATGTCCATGTTATTGAGTTCCATGATAATCCATTCCATGGCCTTGCAGATCAGCCTAGTTAGGATGATGGATCTACAATTTCCTGGATTGGTGGACGCTCCACCTTTGTGTAAAGGGATGATGTTGCTGTCCTCCACCCCTTTGGTTGAATAGGGTACCTAATGGTGCTGCAGGTTCCTGCTTAACTTCATATAGGATGCAGCCTGGGATGCTATCGGGTCCCATGGAGGCTGTATTTTTTGCCTTTGAGAGGGCAGTGATGACTTGCTCCCTAGAGATAAGGGGAGGGGAGCAGGTGCTGGGGATGTCCTGATTTACTAATTGAAGCAATGGAAATTGTATGTATTAGTCTTCACCGCACTCATGACAACTGTAAAATCCCATAATGTATTTATTACATCCAGTAGCATAATAAGTATGAAATAGTAAAAAAGTGATGATAGACAAGTGGGAACAGACATAGAGATGGAGACAGGGATTGAGACACACAAAGAATGCTATTTTTTTCTGGACCATTGTTTAAGATCTTCACAGTGTGTTACTGTTATGTTTTTTCCTGATAAGTCATCTGTCATGCTATGAACAATCAAGTTTTCCAATAAGGTACAAGCAGGGATCAAAAACCATAAACAAGACTGAGACATAAGGTCAAAATGGTGGTTTAGTAACATATGTGGACAGCACTTACACACATTAAAGTAATATTAATAAAACATTAAATATGATCTTCATATGTCTCTGAGTTTGTACCCTTGAAACTATGCCAAAAGCAAGTTACAGACATGTGAATTATGGGTGGTTTACCACGTCTTCCTGATGGTGGTGGAATGCTTTTGCAAATGTTTTACTGCTGCACTATTCAAATGCCATATTCATGAAATGTGGTAACTGGAGATAACTGGAGATAAATACAAATGTTTTCAATTAAATATATAATAGAAATATAAATCATAAATAATATAAATCATAAATAATAATTTGACATACAGCTATAATTGAACCATTGAAACTGTGCAAAAACATTATTCTAGAGACAGGAAAATTATTACAAAACATAATAGACGATCACTACATCCATTAGCCTAAGAACTGTTAGTTACTATTTCAAAGTATTGCCTTTACTCTGCATTCTCATAATGCAGTGGATAAAAGCACAGTTGTGTGATAGTAACTGTAGTATTGCAGGTGATGGCAATAACTCAGCAGTTTTTGCCATAGGAAGTGAAACACCATTTACTGTCACTCAGCATTGGTGCACCATTCCAAACTCTGCACAAATGCTGAAGACAAAAAGTGAATGATCTTTGATGGACCATTTCTTGCCATGTGTGCTGTGTGTGAAAGCTCTATGATGGACTATTTCTGGCCATGTGTGCTGTGTGTGAAAGCTCTATGATGGACCATTTCTGGCCATGTGTGCTGTGTGTGAAAGCTCTATGATGGACCATTTCTGGCCATGTGTGCTGTGTGTGAAAGCTCTATGATGGACCATTTCTGGCCATGTGTGCTGTGTGTGAAAGCTCTATGATGGACTATTTCTGGCCATGTGTGCTGTGTGTGAAAGCTCTATGATGGACCATTTCTGGCCATGTGTGCTGTGTGTGATTCTATTTTTTGACCAGATTAAACATGCAAAAATGTGGAGCAAGCTGAGGAGAGGACACAAGGGAAAGAATGCAAGGTTTGCGGGATGGTGGTGACACAATAATAGTTTATTTCTTTACAATGTAAATGCAGATTTGAACACAGAATTTCAGGGCTTAGGGGGCTTACCACACCAGGGATGGGTGACAACAACATAATAATGTTGTATAGCCAGTTTAACCAAATTAAGTATATCAAGCTGATGCACAGGAAAAGTGGAACTCTATCTATGGGCATATTTTTTTTGGGCAGCTGCCCATTTTTTTATTTTATTATACTTTTTTATATTTTTAAGAGAGAAGAATATTGGGGGGATTGTTTAGGAATAAGAGGGTCAGGTAGGTAGGGTAGGTTATGTAGCAGGTACAGACATATGGGACATACAAGACAGAAAGGGATAGTGATAGACACAAACAAATGGGGGGACATGATAAATGGGGAGATATAGGAGACATTGGAGGCACATATATGTCCAGCTTGAGAACAGTGAGAATGTAGTCCTCACCTTTGGAACTACCATCACTGTCTCCTGTGTCATTTGCCTGAGACAGTGCTGGTCAGGTATCAGTTTAGCAATATGATGCAGAACCTTTTCAACCCTGCCAGTTCAGGCACTGAGACTCCTCTCCATTATGTCTTCCATCAGCTCTGTCATATTCTAATGGGTGACAAAATCACCACGTGAACCAGTACTGCTCCTGGTGTGTATCACTGCACCAGCAACTGGGACAGAGCTACCTGATACAGGTGGAGCAGGTAGGGCAGATGTTGTGAAGGCAAAGCTGACAGGTCATGACCCATATTTCCTGGGTGTTTGTGCTGCCTGTGCTGGTGCCTCTACAGCCACCTGTGGAGGTGTGGTAAGCCACACCACAGTAGTTAGTCAAGCTCCCTGTGCTGACTGCAATTTTGTTTTCTGCAGCTACATTTTAAACAAATGATATGCATTAGAAAAAAAACAGAGTGATAGGGTGGGGGAGGCAAAAAAGAGAATTAGATCAAATTTTATGTTATTACTACAATACATAAAAAAGAGAAATAAAAATATACACTTTTGCCACATGCAGATATGCTGGAAATGCCTTAAAGTGTCATAAAATCAATCAATCTCTATGTTATGATGTGCCAATCAGAAACATTTATTTGACTATGCCATATCTGATATGTGCTTCCAAAACTAATAAATGCATTTGCAAAAAAAAAAAAAAAAAATGAATTGTTAATGCTGTGCAGGATTGAACTTAATATTTTATACATAATATCCTCTGATAAAATCTAATGACTGTTTCTGGATATTCACCCATGCACAATTAAGCTGGTGTCCTTATTGCCTAATGCAAGCACCAACTATCAGAGCAGGCACATCTGCTTCACATAAAAGTTTAGGAATGCCTGCTCAAGCTGATATTGACTGATGCACTGAAAAAAAAGTTCTCTACCTTGCATTCAGATATGATGTATATGGACCCTGTGCATCTCTACGGTGAATTATTTTCTACTGATTTGTCTCACATTTTCTGTTATCTCTTCTGCAGCTGTACAGTAGTGAAAAGACAAAAATTATATGTATAATGACTAACTGTCTTGGCTGGCTAATCAAGGCTATATCATAGACTGTTGATAGGTCACTCTACTTAAAAAAACTGAGAGGTGTTTGTAGTCTTAAATTGGGTCTATATTAGAACATCGAATAGTCTAAATATCGAATGGCCTAAAGGCTGAAAATGCCGGACCTTGCACTCACTAGTCCCCCCACACCCCCCCGCTAATTATATATACCAACTCCAAGATCGCGTTTCAGTAAGGAAAGTGCAAATATTCCGATCTTCACTGTACCACGATCTCACTATAAAAGTTTGCTGAATTCCATTTTCCCTGTAAAATGCCATTTGATGAACTGACTCTTTGATTATGTAATATAGACCCTCTTAAATCCATCCACCCTTCACCTTAGGATGTCCTGCTTGTGCCTCTTCATGTCACTGTAGTGGTGGTGACAATGCTCTCCAGTGTGTGGAATGCCACTTGCACTGGAGACAGCCTTAGCCAAGCTTTTCCAAGCCTCACCTTATACTGAGATTCATTATAATCCTCCTGTAACAGCCTCCAGCTGTATTACTTGATGAGTGCTACAAAAATCATAGACTCTTCAACACCCTAAATGGAATGCCATCCCTACCTTCACCAGCCTTGTCTGCAGAAGTCAGTCTAAAAATATGGATCTGAAATGATGCCCAGTTCAGAGCTCACTTGTAACAGCTTCTGCGTGAAGACACACACAGCTTTCTCATCTACAATTGTGCTAGTGAAAGCACAGCAATGGCTTGGTAGTCACATTGGCAGTGATTACATTAAAAAGCATAGAAGGTGTGAACTTTGGCAGTGAGATTTGTCCATGTGGAATGCTCAAACTATTGACACGTTCCAATGTTAAACATTGAAATGCTTTATGGTGCTTATTATAATCACCGTTGGTTGGAAGAAAAATGATATGACTTGTGACATATTAGGCTGCTGGGACATACGCATTAGTAAGATTGAGTAGTACCAAGTATGAATTAAACCCATGAATAAAAGGATAAAAATGTTAAACTTTGCAAATTACCTGTCAGTGCTATAGGAGTACTGACAGACATGCTCCAGTCCCAGGTTATTTTGTGGTACCCCAATTAGATTTTCATGTATTGTGTTGTTTGGCATAATGAATAAGGTCTTTACCTCATTGACTCATGGTATGGGATTTGATTCTGACCTTGATCTACTGATTAGCTTAAAATGGTGCTTCAGGACAATTAGTCTAGTATTCACTTATGAACTTATGTTGTTTTTTTTTTCCTTTAGCCGTGAACCAATTGTATAAATGGAAAAACCATTATAAATAAATAAATATCAACATGTAATGAAGAGTAACACATTTAATATATATATGTATGTATATATATATATATATATATATATATATATATATATATATATATATATATATATCAAAGAACACAGCAATTATAGCATTAGGATGAGGTATTCATCATTTTAACATCTGCGTGCTACATCACAAGTAACATTTAGGTTGCAGATCAATAGTTCATGTAATGACAAATGTTTGGAAAGGGAACACACAAAGAATGACAAGAGTTCATTCTTGCTACAGTACTTACAATTACTCATGACATAATGAAATAATGACATACAAGCTTATAACGCAGTGTATTACTGTCATGATGAATAATTCTAAGATAGGGATAAGTTCTCCAGAATAAATGACACATATGTCAACATTAGTCATGTTACTGCTTTTGTGTAATCACATTTTACACAATGTCATATGTTACAGCATCCATAATGTATATTGTTATTAATAATGAGTAGAGGTGACAGCACCTTTATAACATCAAGTCACATGAACCATAGGTAAGATCTTTTAGCATTTATTACAGACTTTAGCTTGTTCATTTCATATACAACATTTTGGTGTCAGTATTTATTATAAACCCAATCATAAAAATATGTGTCTGTTGGATAAGAATCCTGCATTACCTGCATTATGTGGCCTCTTTCTTCAAGCTTACTTCACTTACACCTTGTCCTATGGACATAATTAGCTGATAGTTAGAATTTCTTCACTCATTACTTTCCAGAGTGTTGAGGATAACACACCAGCTCTAGTCTCAATTGCACTGCTGATGGTATTCCAAATACCCTTTGCTTTATTGTCTGCATTGTTTAACCTAGTTGTTGGCATAGCCATATATATATCAGTTATATTTTTTTCAATTGCATATGTTTGTAAAGAATGCAGCATGACATTATGGAAAGTTTTCTTTGTGAATCTGAACAGTTACTCAGAAAAGTGCTGCATCACTTAGTATCAACATTAGGGGGGTTATATTTCTAGACCACAACATGTGTTAAGCCTATGGTATATACCTCCCTGCCCTCCACACAAGTGGATATCCAACATCTATTCTGAGGGGAGGAGTTTGGTATTAATTTGTGTGCACTCATAGGAAGCTTTACTTTTTCAGTTATTTTGTGCATGATGGATGAATGCATTCATACATATTTATTATAACAATCACTTTTGTCTTCATTTTGTATGTTCAGTTTTTATATTTCATCTCATGCAGAGCTTTGGTACCCAAGACATTTTCTTCTTCTTTCAGCTGCTCTTGTTAGGGGTCACCACAGTGGATCATCCATTTCAATTTCTTCCTGTCCTCTGCATCTTGCTCTGTCACACCAACCACCTGCATGTCCTCTCTCACCACATCCATAAACCTTATCTTAGGCCTTTTTCTTTTCCAGTTACCTGGCAACTTCATCCTTAGCATCTTTTTCCTGTATACTCTGCATCCCTCCTCAGCACATGTCCAAATCAACGTAATCTTGCCTCTCTGGCTTTGTCTCCAAACCTTCCAACCTGGGCTGACCCTCTAATATACTTATTCCTAATCCTGTCCATCCTCAACACACCCAGTGCAAATCTTAACATCTTTAACTCTGCCACATCCAGCTCTGACTTCTGCCTTTTTTCCAATGCCACTGTCTCCAACCCATATAACATAGCTGGTCTCACTACCCTCTTGTAGACCTTCCCTTTCACTCTTACTGGTAGTCGTCTGTCACAAATCACTCCTGACACTCTTCTCCACCCACTCCATCCTGCCTGCACTATCTTCTTCACCTCTCTTCCACACTCACCATTACTCTGAACTGTTGATCCCAAGTATTTAAACTCATCCACCTTCTCCACCTCTACTCCCTGAATCCTCATCATTCCTCTATCCTCCCTCTCTTTCACACACATATATTCTGTCTTAGCCCTGCTGACCTTCATTCTTCTTCTCTCTAGAGCATATCTCCACTGATCCAGGGTCTACTCCACCTGTTCTCTACTCTCACTACAGATCACAATGTGATCTGCAAACATCATAGTCCACGGGGACTCCTGTCTGATCTCGTCTGTCAACCTGTCCATCACCATTGCAAATAAGAAGGGGTTCAGAGCTGATCCTTGATGTAATCCCACCTCCACCTTAAACGCATCCATCACTTCCACCACAGACCTCACCGCTGTCACCATTCTCACATACTTCTCTGACACTCCCGACTTCCTCATACAATACCACAACTCCTCTCTAGGCACCCTGTCATATGCTTTTTTTAAGTCCACAAGGACACAATGCAACTCCTTCTGACCTTCTCTGTACTTCTCCATCAACACTCTCAGAGCAGACATCACATCTGTAGTGCTCTTTCCTGGCATGAACCCATAGTGCTGAACACTAATCATCATCTCCCTTCTTAACCTAGCTTCCACTACTCTTTCCCATAACTTCATCCTGCAACTGATCAATTTAATCCCTCTGTAGTTACTAGAGCTCTGCACATCACTGTTATTCTTAAAAATCGGTACCAAAACACCGTTTCTCCAAGCCTCAGGCATCCTCTCCCTTTCCAAGATTTCATTAAACAGTCTAGTTAAAAACTCTACTGCCATATCACCTAAACACCTCCATACTTCCACAGGTATGTCATCTGGACTTACAGCCTTTCCATTTTTCATCCTCTTCATAGCTATCCTTACGTCCTCCTTGCTAATTCATTGCACTTCCTGATTCACTATCCGCACATCATCCAACCTTCTCTCCCTCTTATTCTCTTCATTCATCAACCCCTCAAAGTACTCTTTCCATCTGCTCAACACATTCTCCTCACTTGTGAGTATGTTTCCCTCATTATCCTTTATCAGCTTTACCTGCTGCACATCTTTCCTAGCTTGGTCTCTCTGTCTAGCCAATCGGTACAGGTCCTTTTCTCCCTCCTTAGTGTCCAATCTTTCATACAACTCTTCATATGCCTTATCCTTAGCCTTCACCATCTCTCTTTTTGCCAAGCTCCACATCTCCTTGTAGTCCTGTCTACTTTCTTCATCTATCTGACAATCCCACTTCTTCTTCACCAACCTCTTTCTCTGTATAAGCTCCTGTACTTCCTCATTCCACCACCTGGTCTCTCTGTCCTCCTTCCTCTGTCCAGATGTCACACCAAGCACCTTTCTAGCCATCTCCTTTACTAGTTCTGCTGTAGTTTCCCAGCTATTTTGTAACTCTTCACTGCCAACCAGTGCCTGTCTTAACTCTTCCCTGAACTCCACTTCACAATTACCCTTTTTCAGTTTCCACCATTTGATCCTTGGTGCTGCGCTCACACTCCTCCTCCTCTTCTTGATCACCAACGTCATCCTACAAACCACCATCCTATGCTGCCTAACTACACTTTCCCCTGCTACCACTTTACAGTCACCAATCTTCTTCAGACTTGCCCTTCTACATAAGATATAATCCACCTGTGTGCATCTTCCTCCACTGTTGTATGGCACCCTATGCTCCTCCCTCTTGTTAAAATATGTATTCACCACAGCCATGTCCATCCGTTTCTCAAAATCCACTACCATCTGACCTTCTGCAGTCCTTTGCTTAAGACCATACCTACCCATCACTTCCTCATCCCCTCTGTTCCCTTCACCAACATGCTTATTGAAATCTGCTCCAATCACCACTCTCTCACCCTTGGGTACAATCATCATTACTTCATCCAACTCACTCCAAAATGTTTCTTTCTCATCCATCACACACCTAACTTGTGGAGCATATGCACTAACAACATTCATCATTACCACATCAATTTCCATCTTCATAAACATCACTCTATCCGACACTCTTTTCACCTCCAAAATACTCCTAGCATACTGTTCCTTCAGGATAACCCCTATGCCATTTCTCCTCCCATCCACACCATGATAAAACAATTTGAACCTGCCTCTGATATACCTAGCCTTGCTCCCCTTCCATCTGGTCTCTTGAACACACAATATACCAACCTTCCTTCTGTCCATCATATCAGCTAGCTCTCTCCCTATACCAGTCATATTGCCAACATTCAAAGTTCCGAACCTCACTACCACAGTCCTAGCCTTTGGGCATGCCTTTCCCCTCTTCTTCTCCTTCAGCCAACAGATAGCCCAATTTCCACCAGCACCCTGTTGGGCAACAGTACTGGTGGCGGTCATTGTTAACCCAGGCCTCGACTGATCCAGTATGTATATCTGCACTGTTTTCCACATGTATGATTTGGCAAAATTTTACACTGGATGTCCTTCCTGATGCAACCTTTCCCATTTATCCGAGCTTGGGACCAGCGAAATGCAGTGGCTTGTGCACCGCTTAAATTTCTATCCAATGATGCAGAGAATGAAGTTATCATCTAGGCACTATGATGACACAGCTCATTCTTCTTAGAGGCAGAGGTGACAAGTCCTTCTGTAACTGTATGTGGGAGCAGGTCATCAACTATGTAAATGGTGTAGGAGACCATGGTCATACACATTAGAAAATCTGACATATGGCCAGTGATATGAAAATGCCCGTGATATGTAGGGCATCAGCAATTGTCCAAGAACATATGACTTTTGGGGTTATTCCTGCTAATGAATCAGTACTGATTGAAACAGAGGTGTTCCTGTCCACTGTCAGATATCTCAGACTCCTCAATAGAGGCTTTACACATGACACATATTTCAACTTATGGACAGAAAAGTATTTGCATATGGGATTAATCAGTTATATAACTGCTTTTTTATTTTTGTTTTGTTTTCTATGCAATTTCCATACTTACCTTGTAAATACTGAGCTAAAAGATGTATCCTTGGGGGACTATCTTTGTCTGATGCTAAAAGAACACAGCCATCACATGAGTAAGTAAAGTTTGTGGACCTTTGCAGGCATAAGACACCCTATCACCTTGTTCCCTGTTTTTCTTGCTGTTCCCCAAGGCTCCATCCTTGGCCCTCTTCTATTCTCCCTTTTCAACAACAATCTACATACCTCCACAAAGCATGCTTCCTTCATACAATATGCAGATGATGCCACCCTCATATGCTGTGCCCCCACGCTACCTGAACTTCAAAACATCACACAAGAATTATTTTCAAAAGTAGAAAGCTGGCTATACAATGCTCATCTCCTACTTAATCCTAACAAGACCAAACTCCTTATCTTCCTACTTTCCAAATTCAACAAAACACTCACCAACATTAAGATTTTTGCCAAAGACAATACCATAATTTCTCCTTCTGATCACACCAAACCTATTGGTGTGGAGATAGACAACAAACTCAAATTTGATGTCCATATATCTTACTTTGAAAAAAGTACATAAAAAAACTTGGTGCACTTCAAAGAAACAAACTATACCTAACCAAGGCAGTTAAAACCTCTAGTGCCTATTCCCAATTAATATCCATCACCAGTGTTTACAGACCTTAGACAGACTGATTTACACAGGCTTGAAGATTGCTATAATAAGATAGCAAAATTTGCAGCAGGCACATCTTACTGTAGCCATCACTGCCATTCATTAAGGGAACTAAACTGGCTTGAACTCCCACAATGTCTTCACTTAAACCAACTCTCCTTGGCCCACAAACTATTAAACCATCCTCATAAAATCCCATTACTTCAGAACCTTCTCCAAATGTATTGCTCCTCTTGATCCCTACGCTCTAACAGCAATAATCTTCTTCTGGTCACAAAACCCAACAATTCCTCAGGTGAAATGTTATTCTCTTACACCATACCAAAACTTTGGAACAACCTCCCCTCCTCTATTACCTCCTTGTCATCTATCAGGCAGTTCAAGACTGCACTCAAGTCTCATGTAAAACTACACTGGCTCTGGCCATTCCCCTTTCCTGACTAAAATATATTCCTACAACAAATGTCATTAAACTCACTTAACTATATGCTATTGAGCTTGTTGATCTAGTACTACCCCCTCTATTACATTATTACAATTTGTTCTATTTACTCATGTTTCTTAAAATGTAACTTAATCTTTACCTGTTCCAATAATATATGTTTTTATTGTACTATATGTTTCTACTGCCTTCATTGTATTTCATTATTATTATGTATATTCTGCTCTGTTACTCTCTGTTTGTCAAGTTCTATAATGTAACACTATGTATGCATGTGGAGCTTTTCTCCCCGGGCCTCCGCTAAAAATGGACCTGTGTCCAGTCAGAATTTCCCAGTAAACAAATGTAAATAAATAAATAAATATGTTTTAATATTTTTATCTGCTTAGGTTGTGAGGTTTTCACTTATGGAGTACGTGTGTGTACTATCCTTTGCCTCTTAGCCAGAACCATGGCATATTATGCACAGTTCCATCTCCTGGTACCATCTGCAGTTGGTGGTTCTCCTTTAGACTCCTCACCTGTCTCTGCTGGTGCTATTTGCCAGTCTATGGTCATGAAAACTATTGTCCTGACCCTTGTAGTACTTGTAAAAGCTGTTTCCTAAGAGTTATATTGTGAACATGACACAGACAAGCATTTGGCCAGAGGCTGCTGAGTCACATTGCAAGGCTCCTCTTGATGTGCACAGATACCAGAACTTTGATATGAGCAAGCCAGATACAGATTCTATGATATTCCCAATTTGGATGTGTGCATCAGTGAATCCTTGCTCAGTGGTGGTGTTGTTTGGGTTTCTCATAATTGCCAACAGCCAAGATTCAAGTGCATAACCTGCATCTCTCATTATGTGTCATCGTGGAATGTCATCCCTAGCAAACTTTGTGTGCAGCTCACAGGTGAGCCATATGAGTCATGAAAACTGCCCGAATTACCTGCACAGACATCGTAGATGATCCCTTTGGCATTACAGACAACCTTACAGTTTGTAGAGTGGTGTCCCTTTCCTGTTAATGTACCTCTTTCCCTGTTCACTGGGTGGGTCGTTTATTTCAATATATGTGCAATATATGCCACCCAGATCTTCAGAGAATTGTGCTGCTGCATACATTTCCTGCATGGTTCTTGCTGTTTTCCCTGGGTTGCATGGCAAACAGAAATGCTCCCTCACATGTTGAAGTATTACATTTAGAAAATTATGTAACATTCTAGAAGCTGAGGCCTGTGACATCCCTTATATATCCCATTCTTGGTCTGTGGAAAGTACCGATAGCTAATATATGTAATGCTACACATACCTCCCCCCCCCCCCCCACTGGGATAGGTTCTCTATGATTCCCTCCTGCATTAGATGAGGATGGCAGAGGTTGCATATTTCCTCTAATGTTTCCATTTCCATCCAATACTTCTGTACAATTTCTTTGTCATGCAGTCCATGATGCATGAAATGGGATCTAAAAACCTTTCCCCTTCATGGCCCAGGTCTGGCAGCAGCACCATGAATTAAAATCTGTTGCACATTCAGGTTAATGATGGTAGGAGCAACCTCTAACATTTTTATATAAGTCTAATTGTGGCTGCATTCCAAATGGTTTTGGATTTCGTGGGAAATGACTACACTAAGTATACATGATTACTTTATACCTTCTGAATAGCTTCACCATGTTGGATTGATTAATTAGCATGTATTTCAGCTACTGATGCTTTCATTAGAATATTATTCCTTTTACCCTTGTTTTGGGAGCTGTTTAATGAATGCAAAATAACATGCTATTGTGTGTGCGGCATACCCTGACATGTACCTGATATTAACACCTGGTGTGGTTATTCATGAATCTGGCCCTTAATAAATTGTGTGGATGTATATGTATAAAATATAAATGCAAATTATTTTACTGTAAGTTATTGTTTCCTTTAATATGTATAGCTGTTAATTACCATTCTATCTTAATCTGCCTGCTAATCTTTACATAAAAATAAACAAACAAGCAATACAAAGTATAACTCACTCATATCTGAAACACTCCTCTGAAGTAACAGTACCTACAACTTCTGCATGTATCACTGCAGGACAAATTTTCTCTCTCTCTCTTCAATCCTTTTCCATTAATGAACCAGGGAACACATTTTTATTACCTTTCCTGATTTGTTAATTTAAATAACTTTACGCACTGATGACACAAACACACCAGAGCCCACGTGTGATGTAACAACTTTTACTGGACTTACTTTTTTTTCTTTTTTTCAAGATTTTGGGCTTGGGCAAAACTTTTGATGAGAGTTTACAAGCTGTTGATGTTAGATACTGTGGGTAATATCTACTTGCAACTATCAAAAGAACTCTGATTACAAAGATCAAAATAATAGCTTTATTGAGCACTTTTGCTCCAAAAGTAAGAATTTCTTAATAGTGCAAGGATTGCACTGGCAGATTCTTTTAAATTGTGATGTTTCACCAGGTTTAAATGACTGTATCTATACCACCTGTTTTTTTTTTTTAAGTTGTGGTCTAATGGGTTGGTCTATTAATTAATGGTTCCATATTTTACGAAATGATTGAAGTAGTGAATGTATTATGTGAATTTATATATTTTTATTTTTATTTTTACTTATAGTGTTATTGTTCTTATTGTTTGGTTAATGAATTTGTTTGCATCTACATATACAATATATTTAGTAGAGTAGTAGCGATGTTGCAGTCAGAATGTGTATTTAGTTACAAACTTTTTTGGTTTGTTAATTGATTAATTATTTAGTTAATTTTCCTGCCTTATTGTATATGGAGAGTATAAAATGGGGATGTTATTTGCATTGTTTAATTGTCTGATGAAGCGTGGGATTTCCTACGCGAAAGCGCTTACTTTGTACTTTGTTGGATGGATTAAAGATTTCGTGTTTTACCATACTTTGCTGCACGTATTTATCTGGTTCCGATTGTGGTTTGATACTCCATTTCCTGTTTATGCTTGGACTTTGTTACTTGGAAGGAGTACAATTCAGCAGTGAGGTTGCTTCCCTTTGTCTTTTGAAGTAGTGAATGTGTGGAATGCTTTAGAATGAAGAAGTTCTTGCTTTGGGAATTAAATCACTGAATGAATTTATTATTTTTCTGTGATTTTGGTGATAGTTTTTGGCTTGGTTTTGAACATCACTACCTCATCCATTATATTTGGTTAAATATCCACTTCTGCCTTGGAAGGAAAGCACATCAATTATATCCTATTGGCTGAAAAAGACACTTGAAAAATGCCAGTGTGGAAGTACTTTGCATAAAAACTACATTGTGAGAAACTGACACTGTGTGTGTGTGTGTGTGTGTGTGTGTGTGTGTGTGTGTGTGTGTGTGTGTGTGTGTGTGTGAGAGAGAGAGAGAGAGAGAGAGAGAGTGAGAGAGAGAGAGAAAGACTGAAACTTTAATGGTTCTTCCTGCATGTTACTTTACAGTCTGTATTCATTCAACAGAAAAGATAGCAACTCCAGAGACTGTCCTGACACTTAATGAGAAAATATTTCACAAGAGTTGTGTAGTTTACCCTTTTTGCGGCATGCATTTCCACTGTATGCTGATAGTATCACATCTCTGAGTAGGTAATAACTACTAGATTTCCTCCCTATGACTCAGACTCTAATCTTAAGTACACTGTAACCACATAATAGAAATGTTACTCCATAGTCCATAGTCTACTGGCACAATCCTCTTCCTAGCTTTCTGTCCATATCTCAGTCAAGGAGAGCTATTCTCTGTAAACATCCCTTCTTACCTGGTCATATTTTGTTAATTTAAATCCTGTCTTTTACCACTGGCAGTAATAAAGCAAGTCGGGGCCTCTTCTGCCTGCAATATTATGCATTCTTCTTCTGCTTATATCATGGCTTCCTATTATCTATCTCTGCAGCCAGATTTTTCTCCTGCTGCTTTCTTTCATATAATTCAGCTGACCAACACCTGACAGCTAGAAGAATTGACAGAGCAATACAATGCAAGAGAAGGAAAACACAAGCTGGCTATTAATGACAACATCACCTTCTTGCTTTATATATAATGCTTGCTCACAGCTGTATGTAGGATTTAGTTTGTTGTAACTTAGGGGAAAAAAATCATCAAACCAACATTTGTTTGAAATTCAAAAAAAAAAAAAAAGTAAAGAGCTGTAACCCCCACCTCCACAGTCCCTAAGTATAATAACTCCAAGATTGCACAACAGTGGAGAAAAGAAGAATCTCTCTTTCACCACTGAATGCCACTCTCAAAGCAAGTTTGATCAAAAATGAGTCAACAAATGGCATTCCATAATTTATCATTCAAAAAACAAAATACACCCTATACCCTATGTGTATATATATATATATATATATATATATATATATATATATATATATATATATATGTATGGGTCTACAACCGGAGATTGAAATTACACTATTTCAAAATCCAGTAGTAGATGCCCACTAACGGGAAAGTGCACTTCACCGAAAGTGCACTTTCGCGAACACCACTAGAACGAACGGGCAATGTCCTCCACTGTGGTGCGGTAGTCACGGACCTTAGGGTTAGGGCTTGGGTTAAGGATAGTGGATAGCCCTACTATCTATCCAATATCCTTAACCCAAGCCCTAACCATAAGGTCCATGACTAAAGCACCACAGTGGAGGACATAGGTCCGTGGCTACTGCACCGTGGAGAACATACAATTTTCTTCACTGTGGTGCAGTAGTCATGGACCTTAGGGTTAGGGCTTGGGCTTAGGATAGTGGATAGCCCTACTAGCTATCCACCATCCTTAACCCAAACCCTAAACCTAAGGTCCGTATCCATTCGCTCAAGTGGTGTTCGCAAAAGTGCACTTTCGGTGAAGTGCACTTTTGGGTTAGTGGACATGTACTAATGGATTTCAAAATAGTGTAATTTGATCTCTGGTAGTAGACCCATATCTATCTATCTCTATATATATATATATATATATATATATATATATATATATATCTTTGTGTGTGTGTGTGTGTGTGTGTGTGTGTGTGTGTGTGTGTTTGTCAATATGTATATATATATATATATATATATATATATATATATATATATATATATATATATATATATATATATATATATATATATATATATATATATATATATATATATGGGATGGTTTGATTGGAGGTGAGTTAGGATAGGGGAGACATAAAGGAGACATTGAAGGAGATAGGCTTGGGCGAGGGTGGGTTTGGAGATGGGAGCAAGGAGTTTCTCATTCCTGTAGAGAAGACCCAGTTTCTGTTTTTTTTTTTTTTTTTTTTTTATATTCAATGTTGCATATGGATGTCAAATTTGTCTTAGTTATCGATTATTGTGCCCAGTAACTTAGTGTGAGGCTCAGCTTTGATGAGAATGTTAGTGAAGAAATAGTAAAGCTGGATTTAAGGTAGTGGAGAGGTTTGGGGAGAAATAGTAGGAGCTTAGTTTTGGGTACAGTATACGTTGATGCTCTGTGAGCCATTTTTCCACAGATTGAGAAGGAGTTTTGGGTGATAGGAAGAAGTTTTGAGATGTTGTCAGTACAAGAGATTAGAGTAGAGTCATCAGCATACTATATGAAAGAGGAGATGTTGCAGGAGTAGTAAAGATGATTGATGGAGATGTTGAATAGGAGGGGGGCCAAGGACTGAGCCTTATGGGACACCAGTTTGGATAGGTAGGAAAAGGAGCAAGCAGATTGCCATCTGATAGACTAGAGGCAATTTGATAGATAGCTTGAGAACCAGTGAATAGTAGAGGGGGAGAGATTAAGGTCAGTAAGCTTAGTAAGTAGCTTGGAATGGGAGACAGTATCGTACGCTTTAGAGAGGTAGAGAAAGAGGCAAGACATGCAGAGGTTTTTGTCCCTGGCTTCAACAACAGTGTGAATGAAGGACTGGAGGGCAGTGGAGGTGCTGTGAAGTGGCCTAAAGCCATGTTGAGTGGAGGGGGAGTCAGAAAATTTTCATTAGTAAGGTGAGTTAAAAGCTGATTTTGCCATATTACTCCTCTCATTGGGTATTCTAATCCTCAGCCAATATTTTTGATGCTTATAGGTTTATAGGTTCATAGGTGGGTACTAGGCTATCTGCCTGAAGGCATTTATAAGCCTAGCCAGAATGTGTTGGCTTTCGCCGTCCCCTTAGATTAGTTCCCTGTGCCTCTATTGAGCAGAGCCACTGAAGTGATCCCTGAGGTAAACTTTCTGTTTCCCATCCACTCATCAAGGTTTCTTTTGAAGAGTGTTAGCGAGGAGCTCTGCCTAATGTAGATTGGTATCTTGTTCCAAAGCATGGGAAGTCTCTGGGAATCTATCCCTGCAGCACATCCTATTTATTGTTGTGGTGAGGTTTAGATCCCTAGAGCGTGTGGCTTGAGGGGATAAGATTTTCTTTAGGTGGAGCATGTCCATCAATTCTGGGCTGCACATGGCCTTGTATGTCAGGCAGAGATGACCTCTGAGTAGGCGGTATGCAACTGAGTACAACTGGAGTTTCTCTTCAGTCGAGCTGCATAGGGCATCTGTTTGAGGCCCTTGATCCTCTTGGTGAGGTACTTCTGTGGTCTTTCCAGCTGTTGTAGATGTCTTGTAAGGTACATCCCAAATTGGGTGTTGTACTCTAAGATGGGTCTGATGAGTGATGAGTAGAGGGGCACAATGACCTCTTTTGATCTGGATGCGAACCCTTTTGTGATTAGGTGGGCCACATAGAAGGATTTTCTAACCACTTTGGTAATGTGATTATCAAAGTGGAGATTACTATCTACTTAGGTCCCCAGATCCCTTATTACGTCTTCCGTATTTAGGGGACTGCCACCTATGTGATAGTTTGTGGGTACTTTGTTTTTTCCAAAGGGGATGACTATGCACTTTTTGGCATTTATCTTGAGGCCATGATTTTGACACCAGGTATCCGTCTCAGTGTGACCCTTTTGGAGGATGTCTGTGTCAGCTGGATAGTCAATTATAGCCCCTAGTTTGCAGTCGTCTGTGAACTTGGTCAGCCATAGTCCTCCTGTGCTTGCCTGTACCTCTGAGAAGTATATGCCAAAAAGGAGGGGTCCTAGGAACACCACTTGTAACTGGTTTAGAGTCAGACCAAGCTTCTGCAACTGTCACCATGTGGGTTCTGTCCATGAGCCAGTTAGCAACTCATCTTGTGACGTAGGTGTTTATGTTCAGGCTGGTGAGCTTGTCTATAATACCAGAATGGGGGATGGTGTTGAAGGCCTTAGTGAGGTCTAGGTAGGCTTTGTGTACCACCTTTCCCTTGTCTATAGCCTTGGTAACTGTCTCAAAGAAGTCTACCAGGTTTAGGAGGCATAATCTGCCCTTAACAAAGCCAAACTGAGTAGGGTCCAGTGTTTGGAGGCTCCCAATGTCTCTGGTAATGAGTTCCATGATGATGCGCTCCATAGCCTTACAGACCAAGCAAGTCAGGCTTATAGGGCGCTAGCTTTCTTTTGGATTCTGATTGCTGTCCTTTAGGGCTTTTTTTATTTATTACACTTTGCTAGCCAGGTGGGTGGTTTGGTTGATAGACCCTTTTCAACTATGACTACAGTCAACAGGGTTCACAAAAGCATAGATACTCAACATTTAGAAAGCAATTTTACATAGATTTTTTTACATTTACAGTACAAATCAATGTATAAAGTACTTGACAGTAACAAATGACTTGCAATTATACAACAACCCCCCATTAATATTCCAAATCGTGCATGCTGATTGGTCAGCGTGCACTTTGTAAATCAGACGTATACTAATGGAAAAAGGTCCGGTCGGCCAGAATTTTTCTATTAGTGTAAGTGTTTTTTTACAGCAACAGAGAACTCAAGATCTCCATTGCTGTTTAGACACTGTCTTGCTATGATAAAGGAATTTAACATAGTGAGACAGCTTTAAAAAAAGTAACAGAGATCTTTGGTTGCTTTTTTTAAAGCTGTCTCGCTATGTTAAATGGGTTTAACACAGTGAGGCATCTTTAAAAAAAGCAACGGAGATTCTCTGTTGCTTTTTTTAAAGGTGTCTTGCTATGTTAAAATCCTTTAACATAGAGAGGCAGTTTGTAAAAAGCAACGGAGATCTTGCTTTCTCCGTTGCTTCCACCCACAGCTCTGATGTACTGCATAAGCATATGCATGTGCAGTACATCAGAACTGCCGCAGAATACCAAACAGCTGCGGGAGGGCAGCAAGGAGGCATTATACAATGCCATTATTTAAGAAAAATAAGTATTTTTTTTCCTTAAATAATGTCATTGTATAATAGTAATAACCCACTTCTGGGTGTGGGTAATGCTGGATTTACCACGGTTGTCTTTGTTTGGCCACTCGGGCTTCACCCTCGTGAGTAAACCACACCAACTGTGGGTAAATCCAGCATTACCCACACCCAGGCGTGGGTTATTGCTATAGTATATCCTTACAGTATTATAGTCACAAAAATAACTGTATTTCTTAAAACATATATAACAACAGGATTAGAGGAAATATTAACAGATAAAATTATAGTTGCTAACAGAAGCAGTTACAGTTGTATTTCTTAAGGTAAACTAGTAAATTTTTCCTGAATAAGTGCTACTCTAACTTCTTAAGCTGAGAACTAGTAAAGCATATCATGCAATACTGATCTTAGTAAACATTTTGTCTCCTAGTGCTCTTCTTCTTCTTCTTTGTTAGCCATCCCCCTCTCTATTCTACTCTGCCTCCTGCTAAACCCTCTCATTGAATCAGTTCATCCATATCAGTTTTTCTTTCATTAGCAAACCAGGCAGGGCTCTCCACAAGGGACACACTCCACAGCTCTATTAGGCATTTTCCAGTTTCTTTAGGGTGAGATGGGTTACATAATTTTTTTAAACTGCTGAATTGTCACTTCAGATTTATTGGGACTGCTGGCAGTAAACCCCGCATCATCTTGCTTCTTTGTTTCCAATAACTCATTGCTGTTCAGTGTAGAATGCAGGCATCAGTTTGTCTCCTCCACTGCCTGACAAGTCCAATCTTTCATTTTCTTCAGACATTTTTCACTGTATTTGTATCCAAACATCTAGCATCTAATCCCCTTCTGGAAGAGACATGATAAAAAAAGAGCTCTGTCTTGATTTGTAAGGGTTTATGTTGATTAAATGACTGCAGCTCTGTTGATGGTAGATGAAGTTTCTACACTGAATGTGCTAAAGAGTGACCGTCAAGTTTCCCAAAAACACAGGAATTAATCTAGCTCAGAGAACAAGTAGTAAGCAACTGCTGTATATGAGGTTTGCTTTGGTAATTGTTGCACTACAAACACAGGGTAAACAAAACTCCTGTGAACCTATTTGCTTAGGATATAAACACAAAGTCTAAACAAGGCATGAGAAAGATTCAAAGCAGGGACAACTGGTAAATAAAACTCTCCTATACTGAAAGTGTTAAAAGGTAATACAAGATCCTATCATGTATAAGCATGTTCATTTCAAATAGAAATAAGTATGACAATCTAATGCCTAGCATTGCAAACTGTTATTGCTGTACAAATAATGTACGTGGCAAGATATATTATATTACTGTAGAAGCAGACAAATAAATGCAGCCATTTACACACATAGTGAAGTACAGCCTGGTCTGCCTGGAGAAAACTTAACCTGCAAATATTAAGCCATTAAATGAAGATTTCGGATCAAACCATTATTATTAATAACTGTGAACCCAAAATGTTAAAACCAAAGGAAAGTATCATCAGTCCGCACTACAGTTTTTCACAACTTGCTACAGTGTAGAAGGACTCCAGTATGGGACACTACTTCTGCCAGGCTACAATACATTGAAGGCTGTGCAGTCGTCTCACTTAGGGATATGGTGCAACAGCCAGCAGCCGCTCCCTCACTAACTCATCCTGATTCTGTTCACCTTGAAGAACTTAGAAGTCATCTTGGAGATCCACCTGTTTTTTTACTCATTAAGCAGAATACATGCCTTTGCCAGGTGTCCATGGCATTCTGTACATACCTGCAGAGAATACTGTAGTGTAAGACACATGCTACATGAGGAGCACGTCCAAAAACTCTTTTGTTGACCCAAAATAAATCAGCCTGTCATGAACAACAAAAGAGGTGTTGCAGAGTCAGGGAAAATGTCTTGCTATTGCAAAAAAAAAAAAATGATCAGTCTCTGTGAGTGGTAAAATGTCAGTACCACTAAACTCTTTATGCACTGCGAAATGTGACATCAATTCTGTACAATGTGGGCAGCACATGACATTGTACCTTATTCCACAAATACTGTGAGAAATGAAATAGATAAACTTTCAGGTACATTGACAGGAAATACGAGAAGAGAATTTTTACAAAAGCTGCTTCAATGTCTGATACGACAAATGTTGCTTAAGGAGGTAAGTCAAGCTCCTCCATGAAACCTAGTTTCAATGCCCACATTAGAGTGTATGCACAGATTGTTTTGTGTCATATGACAGTGTATATAAAAGGAGAAATTTTGACCCCTGACTACTGAGTGGGCTGTAAATTCTCTAGAGCCATCTATGCATCATTGCTTTGAGGATCACCATAAAATTTATTAAAGAAAACTTCAGAATTAATTGTCAATATATACCAATGAAACTCTTTCAGTGTGTCTGACTTGTTGTTTGGCACCTATGATGTACCTCTGTGAAGGCGCTGAATGTACCTCAGAAATGATCTCTAGAATGGCAATACATGGACACACCTAACATACTTGTCATCACATAAATCTTGAAGAAGTTGGCATGGCTGATATCTTATCTATATCTTGTTAATGTTCATATCCTGGCAAGCATACCTTATGCTTGGGTATTTCCCACATCTGGCAGGTGGCAGCACACTGTGGTACATAGTAATGCTTCTCCTGTGGCAGTGGTGGTAGTACCATATGCTTGAACATCTCTATCATCTGGCAAGTGGCAGCACACTGTGGTAAATAGCAACACTTCTTCTATGGCAGAGGTGGTAGTAGCCACATTTCTGCAGTACTTTTCACTTACTTTTACCTGGCATGCCCAATATGCCTTCTCCTTCACAGATTTCTCCCTTAAATACAGACAACCATCACCAAATAGCATCTGTTTCCATGCACTTGGCCAATGACCTCTGGAGTTGGATGCAACTCTTTTGATTGCTGTCCTTAGTATGTCACTCTATCACAGTGCTTAATGTCTTCTCAACTACTTCAATTACTTAATTCGGTATGAATTGTTTTTCAACTTCCTATATTTATTTCCTGTTGCGACAAAATCAGTAACATTCCTTCTGATATTTGAACACGTGTGGTTTATTTAAGGTATGTATTGCTATTTGTCAGGTAAAGTTATAGAAAATGCTGTACAAAAATACTCAGTGATTGAGCTGTCTTATCAGCTTTTTCTGCTATAATCTCATGCCATTTGCTCAAAAGGTAGTGATACTGCAGGCATTTACTCCTGTCAACACAACTGTTTTGACATAGTGCATTCTTCTCCTCTGAAAGTGTGATTACTTTCCATACTTAATTTCCTCTTCCCTCTACTGATCATTGGCATTACTATCTTCAGTCAAATCACATGATCCTCTGTGAAACACCTAATGGAAAGAGTCTTCATCAACTTCTGCTTTCCTTTACTGATGGCTGCACATGGTTTCACAGCTACAAATGAACACAGTGAATGTATAACTTGATTATAATATATGTAAATCATTGAGACTACTCTTTGAGTCTTTCAGCTCCATGTCTGCTCTTAACATTAATGTTTGACTTGCTGGTTTACTGTGTAAAGACATCTGTCATGCTTCTGTAGCAATATTCTTCCCTCTACTCCCTCTCAAAGGCCATTTCAGCTTATCTGTCAACTGCTGCTGTTCTCATGCTTTCAGCACCTTCTGACAAATATTCCATCTTATTTCAGATTGCTTATAGATAGCTCTCTATTTTCATAGGACTTGGTTAGCCTCTATATCTTTCCTCAGTGAAATAGACAGGAAACTGCATTATAGATATATGCACTGCCCACCTGTCTGACTTACTAAAACAATTTTGCCTGTATTCTCACAGCAGCAGACTTTGGGTGACTCGTATCTTCATGGCATAAGCCCCTCCAGAAACTAATTTATAAGTGGATTAATATAAAATAAATAAAGGGTGGCCATGGTGGTGCAGCGGTTAGCATTGCCACCTCACAGCAAGAGGCTCTCTGGTTTGATTCTCGGCTGGGTTGCCTTCTGTGTGGAGTCTGCATGTCCTCCCTGTGTTCGTGTGGGTTTCCTCCAGGTGCTCCGGTTTCCTCCCAAAGACATGCAGTAGGTGGATTGGACACTCTAAATTAGCCCTATGTGTGAGTGTGTACCTTCTGTGGAAGGTTGGGCACCAGGCTGGCAACTCGACACTTTAAAACTTCACTGCCAATCATGAGCAGACAGATGATCCACTGTGGTGACCCCTAACTGGGAGAAGAAGATTAATACAAAATAAAGAAATAGTTGTAAACTTAAACATATATATATATATATATATATATATATATATATATATATATATATATATATATATAAAACAAGATGTATTTATCTAAGAAAAAATTATGTTATTCAGTTAATTAGAAATTTTTTAATTTCATTTTTAAAGAGGCTGTAAAGTATGAATTTATACTGATTCGATTAACAAATGAGCATAAGAGACAAAGACCCCATGATAAGCATCCACAGCACTTGCTGTATTTTTCTTATATTTGTTGCTCATAGAATTTGAGGAAGATGTGCAGAAAATGACAATGGCATCTTACAGGAAAAAAAAAACATTTGGTACACTATTTGGAATGAGCAATATTAATCTGTGCCTTTAATAAAACTGCAAGTACTCAGCAATGTTATGTACCAGCACTATTCAGAGGAACACTGCGATATCAATGCAGGCCAGCAAAAATGTTAGAATTCCTAAGAACTTTCTCAGGCAGATACAGGCAGCTAGACTGGTGATAAAATGTCACATAGAGACTTTATTGGCCTTACCAAAGGTCTTGTTACAGTAGATAAGTGAATGCTGATGAAAGGCAATCAATATGACAAAAGAAAACCCATGGATAGCATGCCAGCTAAAGGTGATACAGATCCACTGTTACATTAAACAGATAGAAAATAGGGTAATCTTGCTATACTATGATGTCAGAACTGCTCCACTGAGGCAACCTTATCCTACATTAAATGTCAAATTGAAATCCTGCTTCCCCAAAAGTTATGCTTTGAATATGGATAGTAATGTGTCATTACTATTATGACAGATAAAGTTCAAGATTTTCTAGGTTATAAGGCTAAAAATGTTACATCTGCCATGCTGGTCATCTGATATAACCTCAGGCAGTTTCTGAATCATTAGTTGCTACATGTTCATGATATTTTCTATCTTCTGAGTATTTATTTTAGGTTTCCATACAAAAGAGGCCAGGAAGGGCTGCTCAGAAATGTGCTTTGTTTCTGTATATGACTTTGATAACTTATCTGCTGTAAATAGACACTGTTACTTGATGGACATCAGGGAAAGTGTAAGTAGGATCATAGGAACAATACTAGACAAATGTTCATGGTGACTAAAAGATGCTTAGGCATATATACCTTTAAACAAGCACTATTAAAAGTTCACACCTCTCTTTTCAAGTACTTAATAGTGCTGACCTCCCAAACTGAACAAGGCTGCACTTGATAACCCTGGTAAAAATGTGTGACTACCTGTG
The DNA here is from genome assembly GCF_019279795.1 of Protopterus annectens. Taxonomy (NCBI): domain Eukaryota; kingdom Metazoa; phylum Chordata; order Ceratodontiformes; family Protopteridae; genus Protopterus; species Protopterus annectens. Next base: position 1,065,368,315 of record NC_056731.1, on the reverse strand, counting down.
CAGTTATCAAGACTAGCCTTAAAGATAGTCAATGTAGTATGTTTGGCATGTAGTGTTAAGTTATTCCACAGTCTGAGAAAATGTTGAGTTAGGAAAATATCTCTCTGGTGAGCCTTGCTTATTTGTTGCAGTAGATTCTGGTCCGAAGTGCAGGTGTTTGCAGATAAATTGATTTTGCAAACAAATAGGAGGGCAAATAAGATCTGGTCTCTCATGGCTCAAAAAGTGAGACACAGGTCACCTTGGGGCAGTTTGTAAGCTAAGTGTATAGGGAGAGATTTGCTACTCTGTCAGGATAGATAAAGGATTCAAAGCCTTTAATTTTCTTTGCTTGGTATCTTTGGAGCCTTTTCAGTTAAATGATATGCTTGGATCTGTACATACGAAAGGGAACACTGTATTTAATGATGGCTGTGGTACGGGAAGAGTACAGTCATATGAGGAATTCTTTGGATTTTGAAGATATTACATGGGAAGTTAACTGGGCCAAATGGGACATCATGAATAAATAACAGAGGTTGTTACCAATGTAAGTACACAGGTCTCTTATGAATGTATCAGTCTGAAGAGGGGTGCATTTATAACATATGAGGTGCAAACAGCTTTTCTGCTGAATACCTGAATACACCTCTTTGTATTTAACTTGAGATGATTTTCAATACACCGAGTATGTGCATATTCTTGCCCTTGTTAGACCTATTAATATCAATGGATGAGATGATAACAGTGCACAGCTTGCAGTCATCATTAACCTGTGTCAACCACACATCGGTGGTAATCTGTTGGATGTCTGCAAAGGGAATACCGACCAGGAGAAGGCCCAGTACTGATTCCTGTGCTACCGCAGTAGTTGCCAAATTAACAGATGATGTTCTTTGTAACCCTGGGAGGAAATTGTGGAATCGAAATGATGAATTGCCATATTGTAATAATAAGCAGGATGTATATAGCACCTTCCAGAGAGTAAGTGGATTAAAGACTGTACATTTTGTGTGTGTGTGTGTGTGTGTGTGTGTGTGTGTGTGTGTGTGTGTGTGTGTGTGTGTGTGTGTGTGATGTGGAAGAAAGAAAATGAGGAAATATTTCCACAATACAAAAAAAAAAAAAAAACTGTAGAAAGTGCAGGCTTCTAGTCTAGTCAAACAATTCAACCACCAAAAGCTACCAAACTTGAAATGTATGTGTGAAAAGTAAATCATTCCAATATTCACAGAAAGACCCTATGATGTGAAAACAGCAAAGCAAAATAGATGAATGCCAAGAAGCTCTGCCATGTACCATCTTTCATAAGTGCCATAAGCTAGTTAAAAACTGAAAAATAGGGTTCCTTTTTTTTTATGCAGGGCAGCATTCTTAAATCAAGAAAAATTAAAATCATAATTGATTAATTATATTTCTGCCTGTGCACAAAACAAAAGTAAAACTAAAGCTGTGATGGTTACTTTTAATAGGGCCTATGTCACATTGTCAAAGTCACTAATCATCATATGCCTCTTTGTCGAACCTTCATCCACTGAATGATTGTTTCAGTGTATTTTTTTCCCAGGGAAAGTAACCAGTGGGCCAACTTACCGAGCACAACAAAAACAACATTTTTAAAACCCACCCTGGTGGGGGGCTGTGCCTTCACACCCCCTTAACTAAATATACCAATTCTGAGATTCCATTACAGTGATGAAAAGGGCAAATTCCCCATAATGGCCCACTGGTTACTTACAGTGGGAAAAAGTTCACTGAAACGATTGTTCAACGGATGAAGACTGTGACAAATAGGGTTTGATGAAGAAGTCTTTGATGATTTGTGAGTTCGACAATGTGAAGTATACCCTTTTAATAAGATGTCTTTCATCTTCACATGCAGCTCTCACAGATTAATCATTTTCAAATTGAAAGTACCATTGCTGTATTACTGTGACCAGCAGAGAAACATTTAGGTCACAATAGTGTATTTCATCTTGTTTCAGCTACATGCATTTATCTGGATAATCCTGATTCACAATTTTCTAAATAACTGATCAAACGATAGTAGGGCATTTGCTTTTACAGAGTACCAGCATATAACCCATCTCCAAAATATCCACTTTTTGAATCAATACATTGCATATTCCAGACTGTTTCAAGCAAACCTATACACTCACACACACTCACACTCACACTCCCTGGAAGTTGAGATCCAGGATTATTTCAGTGGGATAAAGTGACAGTAATGATAAGTTGCTTTCCCATGTAGAATACTTCAATACCATGTTTTGATAGAAGATATCATAATTGTTTAGTATAATTCAAATAAAATAAATTCAGTCCAAGTAATATACTCAGTATATTTCACATGAACACGCAGGCCTCAATCCAGCTATAACTCTTTATCTGTGGTCAAGTCAAAAATAGATGAGTTGCTTTCACATACAGACTAAACCTTTTCCCTAAAGTATCAACTTTTTCTTAGGTACAATCACCTTTTAGACTAATCCGATAAAATAAATTTTGCCCAGAGTAATATACTTGATATATTACTCTTGTTTCAGATACAGAATAAGTACCAGTTGAACAAGTGTTAATTGTTTTTGTCATATGTGACAGCAAGACTAAAGCTCTGACACTATGTAAACCTTGGATAATGATCTTAAAGAAAAGAAATGTGGCAGATATATAATAAATATGGGTGGTTAGGAGAAGGACAGTACATTCATTTGGCTTTTTCTGGCAGTAAAGTTTGATGCTTATATGATGTGTGAATATTGACCTTTAGCATACCGGGACATCACATTCTCCCCCGTTGTCCCACCTTATTCATTTCTGCTAATCCCAACCCTAACCTTGCCCCTTCTCCTAAGCTTGGTCCTACACATTACCTTGTAAGAAATCCTTTCCCTAACAGTACACTACACAAGACACTTAGACACATTACCTGCACAACAGCACACATGCACAAGAGAAAAACTATCCCCTTTACCTAGCCCTTACTCTAACCATAACCCACATAGACTTGGTCACACACTCCAAACATTTGCATACTCTTCTCTGTCTCTTACCTTGTCCTTAATCTAAACCGAACTCACAAACATTCGCATGTAGCATGCACTTACCTTACTAGTAAACATTGGATCTTCCTGCTTTCAACATAAACAGTACTTGACAAATAGTACTTCTAATATATTTCCACACCCAAACACATTGTCCACAGTGTGATAATGGAATTACTATTTGGCACACTAAAAGGCAACGTGAGCTATATCCAAAACCTCAAAAACAATACACAAGAATGTGCTGAACTATTTGTAAATTGAGCATCCTTTACTCTCCTGGATATAGCAAATCTTCTGACATTTAAATTCAACTCCAATTTTGCTTAACTTTCCCTCACAGACAGCTCTTAAGAAATACCCCCAACCATAGCGTCCCCAAGTATCATTAGGGAACAAATCTTCAATGCAGTACCTATGGCCGAAAATACCAGATTGATGAGATTTGATAGTATCCCAAGATGACTACTTAGTAACATGAAACATGATGTATTTGGCCCACTAGAAGTGCTGTTTAATCCTAACCTCAAAACGGGCTTCATACCAAATGAATGAAGGACTGCAACTGTTATCCCTCTGCACAAGGGTGCCCAATCCATGGACCTCGGAAACTATTGACCCATAAGTCTGACTAATCTCGTATGTAAAGCCATAGAAAGAATAATCATGGACTTGATAAATAACAACAAAGAAAACCTTAAAACATTGGATCCAACCCAATGCGGCTTCAACAAGGGCAGGTTATGCCTATTCAACCTAGTGGACTTCTTTGAAAAAATCAGTAGTCAAGGGTAAAATAGTGCATACTGCCTACCTCAACCTGACCAAGACTTTTGATGCAATACCCCACACAGACATAGTAGACAATTTACAAAAATAGGCATAGACCCCAATGCCACCTGTTAGATAGACAGCCAGCTTACAGATAGGGTACAAGAATTAAGGCTAGGGGAGTTTAACTACATAAAAAGCAAGTCACTAGTGGAGTTTTCCAGGGTTTAGTACTGGAGACCCTTGCTTTTGGCATCTACTTCTCTGAATTCAAAGCCAGTGTTTAAAGCCTCTGGTTGACCAAGTCCACAGATGATTGTAAGCTAAGAGTAGTTATAGCATCCCCCAACAACACAAGCATCCTCCAAAAAGGCCTTACACAAATTAATAACTGTAAGAGTCACAGTCTAAAGCTCAATACAAAAAAAATCAATCACAGAAAATTATTACATTGATAATACCAAACTAATAATTCTTCCTGTCTTCGGTAACTTGAGAATGATTATGACAGTGATTCGACCTTTGACCATCACTTGTTTACTGGAGTAAGGAAATCATTCTTCACTGCGCAGCATTTAAGCAAGAATATGGTATCTAGGTCCAAGGATGTCATTCTTCCACTATACTCTGCCCTCATTAGACTGATCAGTGAGTGCAATGGCCACTCTGGTATGTATCTGATCAGCACATACAACAAGTGAAGCATTGACAGGGGTTCCTCACAACAGGAATATGTGTTATAGACAGCATGTCCGACTCAGAGTGCCTGAAAGCCTTAACCTTATACTGAGTCTCCTACAGACTGCTGAGAGGTAATCTATGTCTGGTCTTCACAGCATCCATAGATCCAGCACTTATGGACCTGATCATGATCTACATCTGGTCTGCACAGCATCCACAGATCCAGCACTTATGGACCTGATGCACATCTGCAAAACAAATAGCATCAAAAACACCCAATCTAGGGACATAAATCTCATCTAAAAAATAAATACTACATTCTGAAAAGACAGGTAAGTGTTTCCAGAGACTGTTCCTTCTCTAGAACATGCTTCCCATCCACATGAAGCAAGTTTCCACCTGCACTTATTCAAGCACAACTTAGATCAGTGGATGAGGAGTTATAAACTTACTCTTGGTGTGGCACCTATGTCCCTATTATTAAGAAGCATGTAAATGCTCAGCAACTCTTACCAAGATTATACACCTGCAAATCAAGTGTCATCATAACCAGTCCAATACATCTGGGAAGCATCGCTAGGCTTAAAAAGGATATTCAAGGTCGCTAGCCTAGTAATTACCTGTGAACCTATAATGGACAACCACATATGCCATAGCAGCATTTAACTGGCTTTCTTCCCTATTTCTGGTAGCTAGTCCAGAAGATAAATGTTGCTAGCTATGGATGAGCTTCTTCATGTAGTTCAGGGTTTGATTCCTACAGCATCCATTTGCCTTCTGTTTACTTTGAGCAACTAAATCAGACAGTATTCCCACAGTAAATCTGAAATAGGCCCCTACATATTTTTGCTGTGCTCTACTTTGCAAATGCTGATGAATACAAATATACATTTTTTTCACTGTTGGCCACAACTCTGAATTGGAATATCCATTTACACTCTGACAACACAGAAATTATTTTATATTATAGAGTACTGGATCATTGTTATTCAAAAACAAGCACTCTGATTTGACAGTCCAACCACCATGCCAGTTTTAAATTGAGCATATACAAATAGAATAAAGTCCAGCCACTAAAGTACTTTTTCTGTGGCCAGACATTCTATTAGTATATGCTGGATAACAGCATTCCATACCAAAGATACACACAAATATAAGAAAAATCAGGTGCATTCTGCAAAGCTAAAGAAATGGAAACACACCTTATTTTCCTCATGATTTTTGAGATGTACCTCATAAAATTTTCTATTTTTTCCTTAATAAAAAATGTTCCTTTCTCCTTTGCTTGTCTTGCACTGATGCAACTGTACAAGCATGGGAACACATGTGCAGTACATCAGCAAAGAAAAGACAATGCAGATGGAGACTAAACAGTCCTTATAAAAACACTTTATTTAAGAAAGGTAAGGAATTTCTTTCTTAAATAATGTTATTGTATAATAGCAATAATCCATTCCTGTGTTTAACTATATCAGGATTTACACACACACACACACACACACACACACACACACACACACACACACACACACACACACACACGTGTGGAGTATCATTTAATTACGTCTTACTTATTTTAAATAATACTGATGATTCAGAAAAAATATTGTGCATCACAGATTTTTATTGATTCAATTGATGATGCAAATATATGAATTGCACTGCCACTGTTTTATCATGAGCATTTAGGTTGCACTTGATATTTCTTAGCTCTCCCTGATTTCTAACCATAATTTCCTTGACACTAGGAATTAGGAATGTTGGGTAACATGACAGTTAATTCATATGGAGAAGTGGAGAAGAGATGAAAGTTTAAAATGTGAAACTTAAGTCACTAACGAGTAAAGTTACAAAAAATGTATTAAACCATAATGTTTTAGTATGTGACATTTTCACAGGTACCTTTGATTTGAAAACATTTAAGCAATAAAGAAATGAAAACAAACAAAAAAAGTGAACATTAAATTCTGAACTTTGTGGCTGAATCAGAGTGTTTTGTAATACAAACAATAACCCCAAGCTGACAATTAACATAATAAAGCAAAAAGTAGGCTGCTATGATTTCATACTGTGTTGGAGAAAACATTTTGCTTTTTACTGATTCTGCAGTATGCACGGGCATTGCAGAGCAATGAGCCAAATTGAAATGATATGCAGTTCATACATTTCTTTTTAACCCTTAGGGCTAAGTGACTTATCTAGGTGTCCCTATGAATTTATAATTTTAACATTTTCATAATTTCATCTTTACCTTTGCTTCGAAAAAATTCCAAAGCAGACAAAATGAAGAAAGATTATGTAAATATATTCCTGTAGTACATGGTTGACACACAGTGTAATACAATATTAACAGTAACTGCATCACGCTAATTAGCAGAATGAATTTGTTAAATGGAGAGGTTTAATTTCATGTGTTGTTTCAGAAAGCATGTGGGTTGTTACTTTTATTGTCCTAGCAGGGGCACTGCAATCATTAAAGAGAAAGACAAAATTAAAAAGTGCGCAGCTCAATCATTTTTTATCTGTGGAACATCTTTTAAAGGATACAACTGTCTATAAGCAAGTTTCAACACAAACCAAACTGAAGCTGATGAAAAGAAAATTGGGAATGTACTTTAATTTTCAACATGATCTCATCCTTTAAGAAAGAAAATTTATAAAACTATTGAGGAAACCATTATGGGAATTTTTATTTCAGCCATTACACAGATTTAAAGAAAATGTGCACAGATCAATAAATTGTTATAAAAGGTGTTACATGAATTAAGGGCATGAATATTAAGTCAATGGATGTTGCAAGTCTTACCTTCATTGTGTGAAACAGTTTTCCACCTTAAGGTTTGTGTGTTCTACTGAAGGTTACCTCAAAGAGAAGGAATAGTGTTCTGGAGTACTAAAAGTTATGAATGAATTAAAACAATTAAACAAGTCTGATCATTTCTGTTTTTTTTTGGGGGGGGGGGTCATGGCTGAAAAGGATCTCAAGACCAACCCAACCACCACATAAAAAATAATAATAAAAAATAAATAAATGAACAAACCAGTAACTAAACAAAAATCATTTGAAGTAACATTGTTGAAAACAGGCAAAAAGATAATAATGCTTGGACTTGCCCAAAGTAGCAGGAAAATAACTGACGTTTGATAAAGCAACTAATATGAAATTGGAAGCCAGCAGATTATCCTTATTTTTAATCTTCTCCCACCTCTATAAAGCTGAAATCAGCTGCAGCCAGCTACAGTCCCTGTTCACTGGGTCTACCTGACCTTCTTTAGCCTCCTCATGGTGCAATCAGACTGAAGCCTGGGGCCAGAGAGGAGACTGAGGATGCAGATGCAACATCATACTACTGCTCTCTGGGAGTATGAGCTAACCAGAAGCACCCCATGACAGCCTTAGGAACAGCATAATGGTAGCCTTTATGAGGTGCATGCACACTTCTGCAAATATGCAACCTCCTGTCCAAGTGGTATGCAGATTTCAGTGAGGAGCTACTGCTATTGCAGTTAACCTAAGCAGACCCCCCCTCCCCAGGACATGTGAGTCAGTGTTGACCCCTTACTCCCATCCTCTCCCACCTGAACACTCCAGCACTCCAGTATCCATACTGGTAATCAAGCATGGGATGTTTGTAACACAGTTAAAGCTTTATATCTCTTTGACTCATGGTTGGGGTAGATCTGATTATTATCCTTATTTTTAATAGCTATATTGTAGCCGAATATTGCATGTTATACTTATAAGAAGTTAATGCATATGCAAAAATAGAAAAAAAAGAGTGTTATGTAGACCAGAACCAGGAACAGAATAGACTCAGCAGCAGTATGACTGTGCATATTATAGAGATAAAGAAGCTTATTTGCACTTTTGCCATATTCAGTGCATAAAATTAGACATCTGTCATAGGATCATTGGGTAACTGGGGCATAGCAATTACAAGGAAGCTGAGCCACGAGGCCATTTCCCCCTTGACAGTACCCACCCTTAGTCCCTGTATCCCTTTTCAAGGACAAAAGTCAAGAATAAAAGGGGAAATTGGTTAGACTTTAAAATGGCCCATAAGGGCAGCTAGCCTAGTAGTTACCTATGAACTTATGAGAGTCAGGCCAAACATACCAGGGGTGAATATGAATATCTATTCTGTTGCCAGGCTCCTTTTTAATTGAAGTCTGCTCCATAAACAGGGTAGGTACTGCATGATAAATTGATCCAAAAACCCAGTCTTATTTATTTATTGAACTGGCTTTAGGTATCTTGCCTTAGTGTTGGTAGGAGTATTTCATTGTCGTAGGTATAAGAGTTCTTGAACTACAGTATCCCTCATGGCCCTATAAGCACAGCATAGATCACCCCTAATGGGTGCCAGTGGTACTGAATATATAGATATAGTCATGAGTTCCTTTGGTAGGACAAGTCTTTTAAACCATGATGCTTTTAGTTAAGAACCTCTGGGGTCTTTCCAATTGCTTAGTGTCCTTAGTAAAGTACATTCTAAAGTGGGCATTGTATTCAAAGATGGGTCTAATCAATGTGAATTATAATGTTATAAAGACTTCTTTTGATCTAGACGAAATGGCATTCAAATTGTAGGAGCTATCATCTCAAGTACCTCAATATTTCACTAGCTTCTCATTTTGAAGTGGAGTGTTTCCTATACTACAAGCCGGAGTTATTGAGCTTGAGCCCATTTTTTATAAACCAGCTATTGAGAAGTACAGGCTCCTGCTGGAGTACATGTATATCACATATAGACTTGTTTACGACAACCAGCAGAAATATAAAGCCCTGAGTGGAGTTGACCCAACAACAATCTGCACTTGCAGTGCAAGTTGCAGTTATTTAGATCACAACTAATATAACTCATGCTTTATTAAATCCTCACATGATCTTTTCAGTTTATTTGTTTATTTCAAACTAGTATTTAAACAATTACTGACAGTTCTTTTTTTTTGTTCCCCTTCTGCTTCATTCATTCACCTACCCAAGTGCCCTCATCCATCAACAGTTCTACCACCCTCTCTTACAACCCCTGGAGTATCTCCAATCTAGGGCTGTGGCAAGCATGGAATCTCACAGTGTCCTGGGAAATCATGTTGTTGACTGCTTACAGGGGGAGATTTTTTTTTTTTTTATTTAAGATCTACTCTTCAATCCCCCCTCCTCACACACACACACACACACACACACACACACACACACACACACACACACACACACACACACACACACGTGGCTATTACAATTAAGGACTAATCCTCTCTATGGACTAAGAATCCCTGCAGTGAATGCCATAAATGCCAACCCCCCTCAAGGATAGGCATCCTCATCCCTCTCTGCTAGTACCTCAGACACCCAATCTGTTAATCAAACACGTCACATAGGCTATAATTAGGGATTTACCCCCCTACCCTACAGCACTCACCAACAACTGGCAGTTTTGACTGTGCAGGCCAGTTACTATACCAGAGTTGGTCAAACATTTGGAAGAAAGGATTTAGAAATAACTGTAGTTTGATTAACATACTCCTTAACTGCAGCTCTGTAGTGTGTTATGTTCACACTATCTCATACACATGCAGGCACATGTGCAGGCCCGAAGATTGTGGCTGTGAAACAAATGGTATTAGAAAAGATGACAGTTAAACCATTTTATGCTTACCATTTGCTTTCAGAAATACTTTTAAGTAGCCAACAATGAATGGAAAAGATTTGTGCTACATTGCTGACTCATGGAATTTTGCAAAATTAACTATAACCTTATCATGCTAATTAGCACAATAAAACAAATAAATGGGTCAGTTTTGAGTTCATGTTCTGTTGCAGAAAACATTGCGGTTGTTACTCCTTTTGAGGTATGAAAAGACTTTGCAGTTATTATACAGAAAAGAATCAAATTAAAATGATATACAGCTCAGGTTTGTCTCTTAAATCCTCTGGGCTGTGAGTTATTCAGATGTCTCTATGTTTAATTATTACTGCCTGCATCACGTGAAACCTATATGCCTAATTCCTTGTTATGACATCTTCATTTGCATATACATTACTCAGATTGTTATAATTATGGTTCCAGTAAAGTGAACATCTTTTGTTCACCCTTTTATTACATTGTAAATGCCTATATTTTAGTTCATAAGCAATTTATGTCTGAAAGTACATTTTCCGAATATCTGACTGTCTTCTGTTCTGCACAGCTGCTAAGATCTTTGTGTTACAGGAAGATTAGAAATTTCATGCAGATTTGTTTATTCCCACAGATTTTATACTTAACAGCAAATTAAGCACACACCTGTGATAGTGATCATAGGCACATTGCTTCCTTCAGGTGAACAGCATGTGTAAATTATCAGATGGCTGACCTAAACAAACATGTGAAGCTTCATAAACTATGAACACACAAACTCAGGCATTTTGAGCTTAGAAGCTATAAAAAAGCTTTAATTCTGTAAATAATAAATACAAATATGCATTTATTTCATTTTTTATCAGAACAATATCAAATAAAGCTAAAAAACATGTTGATCTGAGATGGGAGGAAAGTGAAATACATAGCTAAAACCCATACGACCATACAGCCATGGAGAGAACAAATCAAATCTAGTCATTCTGTATGCAGGCAGGAGGACACAAGCCTGCACCCTGGAGCTCAGAATCAATGATGCTATCAAATACATTACTCTTGCTTTGTTAAGATTTTGTTTAGAAGAAAACCGTTCATTCTACATATACATGTACTATATGAAATATTTGAAATTTGAAAGTGCTAGTGCAACAATTTATCATTTTTTTAATTTGCAACATGTGGGGTATTCAGACATAATTACTTAATTAAATTCTTCTACAGAATCTGCAAAATGAAATTTTCACTTTCCCTAATGATCTACTATACATGTTCAATGTATTGTTGATTCATATTCAAACATTTGCCCTACTTAACATGTTTGATATCAAGTATCCTTGAACTATACTTCCCAACATGTCTTCAGTGAAAGAGTTTCTATAAACTGAAAGGTTAACTAGAGATGGAAAGACACATGGAGGCAAAAATATTCTTGTTCCAACCAGAAAGGAGGTTATAAGTATGAAAGTATCTGAAAGCAATGTTTATGAATGTTTAGTACAGGGCTGCTTCAGCACTATATAAATCTTGCATTGAACAGAGGACAATCAGGAAATGATAGGTGTTTAGGGCTTAACAAAAATAGTTGTGCATGTAGATGCCTTGTGCATTAACCTAAACTTTCATGATTAGAAAGGAAAGTCATGTCTAAAGGTATCTGAAACAAAAACCCCAACAGGTTTCAGATCTGAAGTTGTACAATACAGCACAAAATTGTATTTTGTGTTGGCTAGCTATATATCACTGTTCTTTGTGTGATAATACAATGAAAAAAACAGTGAAAGAATAGAACTGTTATCCAGCTTTAGAAAATATTCTAAATTAATAAGGGAAAGACAGCAATATGTTGTATGTATCAGAGTTAACTACAGAAATTGCAATAAGACTGAGCACAGCAAGGAGCACTTCATCGGGTCATCAAAAACATATCATGCAAGCATACAGAAGGAAAGCAAATATGCAATATCTACAAAAGTACATCAACATACAGACACAAATTGGAATCAGTGGAACAGATATTAGGCAGAAGTAAGGCATGCCATGCTTTTTACATAGAGTGCACTTCAAATTCATATATAAATGAACTTTAAAAGGTCAATCGAAAAAAATAAAACTTTTTTTTTCCCTAAGGGGCACCCCCCCATCATTAATGATATATATTTTTATATATATATATATGTATATATATATATATATATATATATATATATATATATATATATATATGTGTGTGTGTGTGTGTGTGTGTGTGTGTGTGTATTATACACACACACACACATTATGCGCGCGTGCGCGCACACACACACACACATATATACATATACATATTCATATACATATGCCAACTCTTAGATCATTGCAAAAAGTGGAGAAAGGGCAAATTCCCACTCCCTGCTATACTTCGACCTCTTACAACTTAATACTGACATTCTGAGGTCTTATGACTATTTGATCACTTCTGCCAGTATCACAGATATTTCATATTATGACTGCTCAACTAAACAGTGTTACCTTGTGTATCTATCTATATCCATCTATAGCTATCTATATCTATATATAGACGGTATATCTATATATATATATATATATATATATATATATATATATATATATATATATATATATATATATATACACACACACACACACACACACACACACACACACACACACACACACACAGATATACACAAGCAGATATGAAAATACATTGTTTGAAAAGCATATGAGATCATTTATCATAGTAATATGTATGCCAGACTGCAAGACAAAGAAAAATTTATTTTAAAAACCCAATTCACGTCCTGCATCTAGAAAAGAAAAGGTACATGTGACATAGCCCATGATTGCTTATTATGAGGTCTTATACATAGAAAGAGTGTGACCGTCATGTCTGTGTGGCTGGAGGCTCTTCCAGTTGGAGATATTTTTAGGAGTTTGACTTGTTAAGGTCAAAAATAACTTCATGCAACTGATTCAGCAGAGCAGAATAATCTCTTTTTTTTGCAAAAAAAACACATACGTGGGAGACTAAGCAATCAAACTGTTATCTCCTCAAACACAGGAAACTTCATGCTTTCATATTATTACTTCTATGTAGAATATTTTACATCTATTAAACTATAGCTACTGACCAATTAAAATAGAACACCTTTGTATTATTTTGCTTACCAAAAATCAGCAGAGCCCTTATCTGTGCCCTTCCATATTATGCACAAGTTTCAACAATCTTCCATACTGGAACTTCCTTCACTGCCACTATTCATGCTGGCAAGAAAAAGATCATCAAGAACAGCCTTAAAATGATCAGAATCCATCTTGGAAAAAGATGGTGTCCAGAAAGAGAGAATATCATGTAAGGACAGAACATTTTCCAATCTTCTCCTTTCACGGACTGTACAAAGGACATAGCTAATGAAGAGTAAGACACGTTGTGAGCTTCTACTAAGTCCTGACACAAACAGTAGGTATGTGTGGAATGCATGCTATAAAGTAACTGAGAAGTACAATACATATGTATGCTGGAGCACAAGCATCTGAAGTTAACATTGTGAGTCCTCAATTTTACAGCAAACCTAAAACATGCATTTATATCACCGAAGAGAGACATCTGCACACTGTTCTGTAAAGGCAGTACTACTGGCAATGATGTACATGCACGCCCATCCAAATCATGCAACACAGTGCCCCTCCTCCACCAAAATATGGCCAAAAATGGTCCAGAATTTTGCGTCACTGCTAGGCTGGATCTGAAGCAACTGCTAAAAACCATCCACTCTGTTTGAAACCATCACAGAAACTGAAGAAGGGCAATCTGCTGTACACATGCAATGGAACTTATGTCAACATATGAAGCATTTGAAGAAATACACAGAAAATGCCCATGATCTTGAGTCTGCACAGATCTGTCAAAATGACAGAAGCTTCTGCAAAAGGTAAACTAATATACCTGCTTGGCCAGTGATACCTGAAATGTTACCCTCTTTCAGTGCACACTGGCACAGACAAAACATAGTATGGCAGCATTTACAACACTTGATGTGTAGCAGAAAAAAGTACGATTACTGCATATAAATGGCTTAGCAAGGAGAAATGCATCATTTCCCTATGTGCAGGATTGGGGGGGGGGCAGCATTTGGATGGGCCAGTCCAGTGTTCCACCATGATGATAAAACATCCCTCACATTTCAAGACGCAAGTCATGACCAGCCTATTGACACTGGGAATACTGTGCAACCTATATGTTCACTGGCACATGAATATCTGTGGTTGCAGGACAACAGTGTTAAGATAGATCTGCACTCAAGCAGAAATGCAGTTCAGTGTATGAGTATACTAATGATATATTGATATTTTGAAGGTAACAGATTCTGACTACTTAGAGACATAGAGGGAAAATCGCCCTAGAAGATAAATGTATAAGGAATTTTAGCAAAGAGAATTAAGGCTGTGAGCTGATAATGAGATTCCTCCTGCAGTCTTGTGTTTGCTTCCTGACATTTTCATTTGCATACAGTTTAACCCTGACAAATTCATTTAATCAGAAATAAATGATGGTACAGAACTGAAATAAACACTTAGGCCTAATGAGTTTAGCCATTATTTAAATTAAAGTGTATAAAGATTTAAAGTTTTTTTTCAAAATACTGGCATGTAAATTGTTTGACGGCATAAATGTATATATTGGCATATGTAGTCCAGACACTGCAGACCCACAATGAAAGAGACCACTTGTTCTGAAGAAAGATGCCAGCTTTTTATGGATATAATGAGGGGGGTAGCAAAAACAACAGTAAAAGAGTAATGGTCAAAATAAAGAAGTGTTCTAATGTGTGAATGATATCAGTAGACACAGATGTGCAAGAAGCAACAGAATAAAATGTATTTATGTGATTGACTCAGTCACATTCTAGTGTTATTAATAAACATTTTTATATGGGTTGTATATCTCATTGTAAAATGTCACTAATGCAAGGTTTACAGTTATCAATGGAAACACACGTTACTTGTGGACTGTGAATGCAAGGTCTGTCGTATGCAAATATCTCTCAGCTGACTACCATGTGTACAATATGTATGGACTAAGGCTCAAGAAATGATTGAAAGCTCAAAATGAAGTGGAGATTCAAATAATATGGCTCATGTATGCCAAACACATGTTAAAGATCAGTTCATATACCCTTTTCATAGATACTTCTGTGTGGGTGTGGGTGTGGGGGGTGGATTGTATGCATCCAGGTCCACTTCACTTTGCATAGGCTCATAGGTTCATAGATGTGTACTAGGTTAATAACCACTAGGGCTTTTTTAAGCCTAGCCATGCATCCCAAATCTTTGACAAGTTCTCGTAACCTTGATAAGTATAAGCAGGGGCATGGGAGATGAAGCAGTTGTAAAAAGGGGCCTGAGAAATGAACCATTTGCAGGCTTCTTGTGTACATTAAAGACACAGTTGCCAGATCAAGGATGAATTTCCTTCTCCCCATGCAATTGTCCAATTTCTTCTTGAATTGGGTTAGGGTGGAACCTTGGTTCATATGGATGGGGACCCTGTTCCAGAGAATGGGTAGTCTCTGGCATACATACCTGTCTCTCCAGCAGGCCTTTTTATATCACAGGCACTGTTTAAGTCTTTAGAATGGGTACTTCTGATGCTTTTTGTTTTGTGGATATGCAAGAGGTCCATCAGATTGGGGTCTGTCAGTGCCTTCTATGTCAGACATAGATCTCCTCTCAACAGCCCGTAGGAGACAGAATACAGGGATAGGGCTTTGAGGCAGTCTGCATAGGAAATGTTAATTGCACCTTATACTCTTTTACTGAGGCACATCTGTGGATGTTCCAATTGTTGGATGTGCCTGGTTAGGTACATACAAAAGGGGGCATTTTACTCAATGACAGGTCTGATGACTGCTGAATACAGTGGTTGAGCCTGGGGATGATACCTGTGTTTATAAATTGATAACACAGAAGGATTTCCTCCTTACTGGAGAAATGTGATGGTTAACAGCTAGATTACTGTCTATGTGTGTCCCCAAGTCCCTGTCTACTTGGTTGACTCTTTGTGGTGTGTTGTCTGTATGATAGTTACCAGGTGTGGATGACTTCTCAAAGGATTCTAGTATGCATTTTTTGGCATTTAGTTCTAGTCCATGGCTTTGGCACCAGTTATTTGCCTGTGTCAACCCTTCTTGGAGAACATTAGTGCCAGTGATAGAATCTGTGAATTCACCTAATTTGAAATCATCTGCAACTTTGGTCAGCCAGAGGCCCTTGACATTGGGCTTGACTTTAGAGAAGTAAATGCCAAAAAGGAGCACTACCAGGACCAAACCCTGAGGGATTCTGCTTGTGAGTGACTTATTTCTATAGGTGGACTCCCCAAGTCTAACTTCACAGGTTCTGTCTGTGAGCCTGTTCACTATTTACCAGGTGACATAAGGATTTATACCTAATCTCTTAAATTTGTCAGCAATGCCTGAGTGTGCTATTGCACCAAATGCCTTGGCCAGGTCAAGGTAGGCAGTATGAGACATTTTGCCTTCATACATTACTCTGGTGACCTTCTCAAAGTAGTCTACCAGGTTAAGTAAGCAGGACCTCCCTTGACTAAACCAAATTGAGATGGGTCCAGTGTCTGAAGGTTTCCTATGTCATTATCAATCATTTCCATGATAATTCTTGACTTTCCATGACTTTGCATAATGACACTTATGATTCTGTAGTTTCCATGGTCTATAGATGACCCACCTTTGTGTAGACAAATGGCTAATGCTGTTCTCCATTCATTATTCACAAAGCCTGTTTGGAGGCAATGGCTAAACAGCAATTCAAGAGGACCTGAAAGGACATGCTTCATGTTATTTATAAGGCCTCCTGGAATATTGTCTAGGCCCATCAATGCAGTATTCGTGGTCTTAGAGAGAGCATTGAAGATCTATTCCCTAGTGATAGTAGGGACGTTATATTTGACAGTATTTTCTGAGGGAAGATTTAGGGAGAGAGAGGGGTAAAATTAGAGCTGAATTTGTCTGCCAGTAGGTTTTCTGTAGGTCAGGTGGATCCCTTAACAATGAGCTTTGCAACCAATTGTGTATTGCCTTTGAGGTTGCGGGCATAGTTAAAGAATGCATTCTGGCTGTCCTTGGTCTGGAAAACCAAATTTAACTCAAATTTGGCTTTGGTAGATTTTATTTTCCCATTAGTTGTTTCTTTAGTTTAAGGAGAGTGCTTTTATCCTGCTGGGTGCTGTACCTCCTAATTTTTGCCATGATTTTCTTCCTCCTATTGTACAGCCTATTGATGTTGTGATTCCACCAGGCTGGCTTGTTTTTTTAAGTTAGTTATGTATTTATTCCTGGTTGGTATAGCTGCCTCTATGCATCTATTAACATATTTGTATAGGGCTTCTGTGAACAGTTCCAGGTAGGCAGAAGTGTTCTCAGGGTTTATGGGGGCTTGACATTTTGCCAGGTCATCACTTAATAGTAGGAAGTTAGCCTTAAGGTATTTTCTGAACATTCTAAGCTTAGCTGGGGTTCTGGGTTTTATTTTTCAACTCAAACGAGAATGTTTTGTGATCTGAGCTTAGCAGAGAGGTCCTTGCACTAGGAGGTGTGCAGTACTCTACCATATTAGTGAAGACCAGATCCAGTATGCTTGCAACCCTGGTCAGTGTATTGAAATCTGGTCCAGGTAGTTTGTGTTTACAAAATCTGGGAATCTCTGTGCCTGCACATTTGATGTTATATATGATTCCCAGTTAATAGCGGGGTCATTAAAGTTATCTCTGAATAGGGTATTGGCTCAGATGTGAGTGTTTTGAGTAAGCTTAACTATATATTATAGGTTTCATGGGCAAATAATTGGTATGAACAATGAAATTATGAAAACAAATTTAAGTACTTTTCTTGACTTTGTTTTGAGTCTGTTGGACCTGTTCCTTTAGTAACTCATGTTCAGCTTGCACATTCTGATATTATACTCTGGTCAGGCAAGGTATTGCTAAATCTTTTACAGTTCCTTATACATTTTTTTCACTCTGTAAACACACCATTAACCTGGGTCTAATAACTCCCCTTTTGTGTTTCAAATTCCAATACTAAATCATTTAGCTGTTTTTCCTTTGGGTTTGGGATGCTACTTGGCTTATCACATTCACGTTTACTTTCACATCTTAATTTTATTGTTTCGACTTTTAAAGAAAGTTCAAAGAATATTTTGGATAAGTGATCCATTTCCCAATTTTATTTGCCATACATTATGTTGTTTTAGGCTAATCCACAACCTACATTTTGTTACCTTGCTTTCATTTACAGAAACCATCTGTTCCAACTTTGCTATTGATTCTGTCTGCTTGAAAACAATGTCTTCTGGCTACCTTTACAGATATACACTCTCAGTTAATGCTTTGTCTTCACCCTGCATTGTTATACAGGAGGAAGGAGAGAGAGAGAGAGAGAGAGAGACAGCCAGAGAGAGAGAGAGAGAGAGAGAGAGAGACAGAGAGAGAGAGAGAGAGAGAATGTCTCATTTACTTCCTGTTGTTCATGGTTAGCATTTTATTGTGCAACTGTATTTCCTTGAAACACAATAATATGTTGCCTTTACTACAAACCCAAGTTCTTTATTTTGTGAACCTATGTTGATATATCTCAGAAGCACATGACACCTGTTTACTTTCATTGATATCCACAAGTCTACTATTATTATTTTACTTATTACCGCTTCTGCTCCTTATTTCAACACAGGCAATTGATAATAAGATTTGCCAAGTGTGCACACAATTTATTTTCACATTACATAAACCATCAACCTCTTTCTCATCCTTTTGATCAAAACTGCTTTATAACTTTATACAGCAACACCCCCCTTTCTCTGTCAGAGGAATTTACTTTTAGAGTCTGCACCATAACTTTTATACAATCAAACTCTTTTACCCTGTCAGACATGTTTACTTCTAACATCATTACTTTACATCAATTTTTGTTTCACAAAATGCCACAGTAAGACCTCTTTATCATACACACCTCTTTTTTGTTGCAAATCATTATGTTAATTCTAGTCTTTTGCAGGATGTCGTTAAACTGACATGATAGCACACTTTTATGGTTGAAGCATTTATCTGCATAGGCATATTATAAATACACTTATAGATTAACCAGATATTTAGCATTACCAATTAAATACTCCAGAGTAACTGATTTACTTAAGTGACTTACACACTACAGTTCAGACAGCAGGCAGTACAATTCAGAACTGTATAAAGTTATGCACTTTGCTAATTACTCACCTAATATAATTCAGTGCTTTATATATTTTGTTATACAAACTACCTCAGATGATTCAATGCAGTATAAAATTACGGATCTCCTGAAGTTAATAAAAAACTTACCAGATCAATGTTAAAAACACTGACAAAAAAGACTGAAAACAAAGGTGCCAGAACAGTGCACATGTTCTCAGCAATAACTGTGAAGCATGCAAATTAAACGCAATTTTTTTTCATGGTTGCAAGACCCCTACATCTGTACACCCCATTGCAAATTAAATACACCAACTCCAAGTGTGTACAATATCAGGGAAAGGGCATGTTTCTCAACCAAGGTATTATAGCAATCTCTCACCAAAGATGTGAGTTTCCTTATCAGCCAAGTTAAGCAGCCAGGAAAGCTGTCAGCTAAATCACATGTCAACCAATGTCAGGTGTTTATACACTTTGCTACAGACAGCACCTAGTAAAAATTAATGCTGTATAAAGTTCTGCCGTTCGTCAATATTTTTCACAAACTGCACACATGTTTTTGTTCACTTTCACTTTTTAACATGCGACACTCACGTAGCATTTCTCACAATTTATAGCACAGCACTGCATTTCATAAATAATATAGTTCACTCCAGAAAGCTTTCTCAGACAGTGACTGTCCATGTTCTTTAAACACAGGACAGTTCACACATGCAAAAAGTGGCAGCTGGTGACTTCAAATCGAAGGGGGGGGGGGGCTGCAGGAGAAAGATGAATGGTTGGGGCCAACAGGAAGGGGTGTGACCAAGCAGAAAGGGATGGAGCTGTGCTCAAAACCACAAAAAACTGGGACTTTAATTAAATATGATGCCCTGGGTGCCAAACAGTCATTATGAGAGTCCAATCAAGACAAAATGAAGTGTAGAAGAAAAAAAAATATTTCAATGCATTGGCTACATGACAGTTTACTTAATATCTAGATGGAAACAAAAAGGTTGTGAGGCATGAAAAAATAAATTACTTTTTAAATACATTAATGGAATGCTAGTCAAAATCAAGTATAAGAAAAACAAGCAGCACTCAGCTCAAACCACTTCTCCTTGCACTGCAGTTCTAATTGTAATTTATATTTCACTTTATAAAAGTACCAAGTAACATGCTGAAAGTAACAATCTCTGTGATACCCCCACTTGTAAAAATGGTTCTTATCCAAAAAAAGACCTGCTGCCTGACAACAACTATCTACTTGTTTCATGGGGAAAACACGATCAAAGTAAAAAAAATGAACAACAAACACGAAACTAACTCAAGATAAATTGCTTAAAGGATTACTGCACAGGTTATGGACCGCACATGATAGATTGGCATTCTGTTTAGTTTATGGGTAAAGCCTCCACAGATGACTGCAAGTCTCCAACAAATGTAATGAACTTCTGAAAATACTGTAATCCTGTCCTTTATTACAAATACTCTCATATGTATTTCAATACCTAAGGCTTATACGCTATCTAGTTATGTAAATATTCTTTGCATGGCAACAATAAAAAGGCTTTCAATGTTGGTAATTCTTTAACAGTATGCTTATTAAAGCTTACTTACATCTTACAGTCTCAGACAAACTTACTTGATGGTCATTAAGGCATTGTTACTTAAACACAGAGCAACAGGCACTGCAACAACATGCATTTTCTCAATAAGAAGAAGCATAAATCAACAGTATAAAATACAACAGAAAACCAGAACATTCTGCAAAATCAAGTACAGATGAAAAAACACTGTAGTATTTGTGTCTACCTTAGATGGGGGATACTCTACACACTTACACTGCATAACTGCTCCTTGCCTTGCTTGGACACATCCAGAGTCACTACATGGGGTGTGGGGTACAACAAGTATGTCATAATTTGAAATGTCTCTGGCTGACAATAATGGCCCTGACACATTTGTCATACCTATCAGCCTCAGAGCAAGAAATCTGGACAAAGCGATAAAAAGAAGTGGGACAAAGGCCCAAAAATAAGGCAGATTTTTAAATATTGCTCTTATAAACTTAGAAAGATAATATAATAGTAGGCCTTGCATTAGTATGAATTTTCTGAAGGGTATGAAATCTAAAACTCAAACATCTGTCATTATTTTCTAAGTTCAATCTTTAATGATTTTCCACTAATTTGCCAGAAAAAAACACAATTTTATGAAAAACGGACCAAAAATGTGGTGCAAAATATAAAACAGCCACACAATACAACTGGGAACCTATCAAAGAAGGGACACTTTTTTTAATATTAGTACTGTTAACTTAAGCAACTGACAAAATAAGAGAATCTACATGCATTTCTGAAATTAAAAGTATAACTCTGATCATTACAATTATTTATTAATTGCAAACTCTCTACGTTTTCTTCCAAATTTGCCATTTTGTGGAGGAAGTATTAGGGGGGAGAACAACATTTTGAGCCAAATTTGGGGACAGCTGAGAGGTTTGGATATACCTAATTCTATAAAGCTATTTATTTGTGCACACCTCTACAGTGTTTTCTGCCATTTTAAGCCCAGCTCTTTGTTTCTTGTACTTAATCTTACTGCAGCTTCTTGGTGAGAACAAGTCAGCTGCAATATGTTAACAGCCCACACTCTCTGTTGACTTTCGCTCCTTGTTCATATCTATATATGCATTTCGGTCTTGCCTCTTGTACATTGTACTGATATAATGTCTTTATTCTTTTTTGTTTGTTTTGGTCCCCATATCATCCTCACAGCTCTGCTACCCAATGCCTCACATCTGTGATGGGTCTAGCAGCAACTCTGTAATTCCCCTGCAGTCACTCCACTTATTCCTGGGGCCAGTTGTGGAACCTAAGAGTGTTTTGTGGTTCCCCACTATCTACATGCCATTGTTTTTTGTTTTTTTCTGTTCCTCACTGTTTTCCTCCCTCCTGTTACAGTTCAGTGATGATGCCTGAGGGGAGGGCATGCAATGGCATCATGCTGTCTATTGTCATGCTTCTGTGGCAACTCAGGCATGCCCACCACCCTATCCCCTCCAGAGCTCCTCACTCTTACATAATATCCCCAGCTCCACCAGGGATTGCAGCTGGGACCCCCTAAGTAACTGCCCACCCTTCACAGCGATGGGCCTGCCCATCCCTTCCCCTGACACTTGATCAGTTGTCTGAGTCACCAATCAAACAGGTGTTGCCTGAGCTATAGTCATGGCTTTATCAGTGTATGCTTCCAGAAGGACTATAATGCCTTAATTCCTGGTACATTCTGCTTCTACTAGCAGTGCTGAATAATTCTTTTCATGCCAATATTTTGCCTTCTCCAGCTATACTTCCCAGTACAATGTCACATTTTTCTTACAATGCCCACTCCATATCAACCTCTTATTTTTGTCCAGTTTGTCTTTCCCCTTTTATCCTTTCTAGAAATGTCCTTCCTAAAATGAATCTGATTTTCTTGCCAGTCTTTCTTCTGAGCCTTTCATCTGGGCTTGCATGATTACTTATTTATTTGTCTTATTTTTGTTTTATTTTTACTGTATTTGTTTTGCTGACTATAGAATTCATCTGGGCTTAACCCACCTGCATAAGAAGCTTCAGCAGAAAATAATCTAGTAACACAAATAATACATATACAAAGCTTAGAAATAACCAAACGGTAATACAATTACTATGCAGTTAAATCAGCAGCACAAGCAGATTGTACAAACATGCTAATAATATCAGTATTAGCATTAGCTACTACACTCTGTAATTAATACCAAGCTAGCATTAGCTATCACTCATTATTTTCCTTCAAACTTCTTTTGTATAACATTGTTTTTTTCCTGTCAGTGTAAGCAAAGCATTTACTAAACGAACACTGGTTAGTTGTCTTTTTTTTTTTGTGCAAAATCATGTTACATGACAATGTTTGTGTCTATCACTGTAAGTACAATTTTTCTGGTCTGTGTTCTACTGCGAATAAGCTCTACTTATTCAGACTTTCAAAGTTAACAAATAAAAATTATAAATGAATGAATGAATGAAATACATTAGTTTAGTTTGTAAAGCAGTTTGTATGTATATTTTAGGTGATAAAAGATGATATATATATATATATATATATATATCTCAATGTATGCATAACGTTAGGGGTTTTGTAGGGAAAAATGATAAATATTTGAAATGTATTACTGTGTGCAAGGCTACGTAAATATCTAAAATCCCTCCCTGTTTATATACCCATCTAGTTATACATCTATATATCTATCTGTGTGTGTATAGATATATACACACACACACACACACACACACACACACACACACACACACACACACACACACACACACACACACACACACACACACACACACACACACACACACACACACACACACACACACACACACACACACACACACACACACACACACACAGTATCCTACCTGAGATTCTGCTTCAAGTCTGTCCTTCCTGCAAGCAAATAATCCAAAATCCTTCCTGTGTTAAGTATCCAAGTCTGTATATGGACTAGAATGCCTGCGAGAGCGATCTTCCTGAGCAAAAGCCCGCGAGAGGAGTAAGTTCCTACCCAGCCTGCCGAGGTTGCATTCCGATCCCCTTCCGGTCTATGCAGTTATAACTGCATAGACTTCTGGGATCTTTGCTGTTGCAGGCGGGCTTCCTAATCTGGACTGTCTCACCAGCAGCCCAATAGCACGAGCTGCCCCTGCATGCAAGACATGCCTGGTTCATCTAAGCAGTGCATTTTTTTTCTTTTCCCTATAGAGACATGCTGTACTGTTTCAGCAGCTTGTTAGAATTCTACTTTATTCACTAAAGAAAAATGTTTTTTTTTTCTCTCTTTTTCTTCAACCACTGCTGAAGATTTCATTTCCTTCTTTCTATCAACCAAATTTTCTTTCTTTGCACAAGGCTTTTAATTGTTTTGGCTGCTTTTTCAATACAGACTTCATTTACTTGATAATGTCACAGGACAAAAAGGACAGTTTAAAAATGTTACTGGGATTGCTTCAGTGAATCTGTACTTTTGGACTGTTTTTGATGCACCATACCACTGAGCTTCTAAATTCACTAGCACTTTATAAATAGCATTGACTGTAATTTGCAGGCATTCAGTTTACTAATCATTTCTAGCATGCACACGTCTGGATTGATTTGTTTTGCCTCAAAGTTCAGGATTTTTAGTCAGTGCAGCCAAATGTACATTAAGATGATCTAACATGTTCTCTTTGGAAAGCCAACACAATAATTATCTTCAGCACACTACTGTTTTTCAGAGGTTCAAAGGTGGATACTAGGTTAACAACCACTGGAGCCTTTATAAGCCTGTCAATGCATCCCACAATTTGTCCTACATTTTTTTTAGCCTTAGAGGTTATTTTAGAGGTATATGCAAGTGAGGGTATGATTTACAGACTGGCTCTATCCATTAAAAACAATGTTGCTAGACCAGAGGTGAATTTCCAATTTCCCATCCAATGGTCTAGGTTACACATGAATAGGGTTAGAGAAAAATTCTGTTTCCCATGGATGGAAAGCCTTTTCCATAGTAGGGAATGAAAACGTTACCTCTCTCTCACAAATGTCTTATTTATTTCACAAGCAAAGTTCAAGTAATTGATTCAAGGGGTTCTGATGCAATTAGTTTTGCAGGTGTGCAAAAGGTCCATCAGAGTGTGATCTATAGATTGCCTTGTATGCCAGGAACAGATCAACTTTCAGCAGTCTGTAAGAAACAGAGAGCAGACATAGAGCTTTCAGGCAAACTGCAAAGGACATGTTTACACCCTGAATTCTTTTTTGTGAGGAACCTCTATGGACTTTCCATTTTCTGCATGTATCTGGTCATGTACATACCAAAGAGGACATTGTACTCAATGATGGGACAGATGAGGGATGAATACAGAGGAACAATGACTTCCTTGGACCTAAATACCATGCCTTTGCTTATAAGTTTAGCAACCTATAATTATTTCCTTACTGACTTAGACACATGTTGGTCAAAAGCCAGATTACTATACACATACATCTTTAAATCCCTGACTACTGAGTCCACTTATAAGAGTATGTTATCAATGAGGTAGTTTCCTAGAGTGGCCAACTTCCCACATGGTACTGTTATGCATTTCCTGGCACTGTGTTTTAAGCTGTGGCTTTGCAATCAGTCAGTTGTCTGCATTGATCCTTCCTTTAGGATGTCAGTGTTTTGGGTGGATTCTATGACTGCTCCTAGTTTGTAGTTACCCACAAACTTGGTCAGCCATAGACCTTTGAAAATGGCTTTGACTTCCAAGAAGTAAATGCCAAAAAAGAGCAGGCCCAGCACAGAGCCCTAAGAGACTCCTATAATGACCAGTCTCTTTGTAGAGGTGATTTTCTCTATCCTAACCTCTTGGGTCCAATCTAACAGCCACCTGGCTATCCAGTGAGTGGGGTGTTTTATCAAATGCCATATCCAGGTCAAGGTGGGCAGTTTATACAATTTTTTCCTCAATCAATTGCTTTGGTGATTTTTCAAAGAAGTTCACCAGGCTGAGTAGCAATGATCTGCCTTTGGTGAAGCAACTGGGCTGGATACAGTGTCTGAAGGTTTTCTGTGTAATTATTAATCATGTCCATCAAACACAGGCATTGTATTATAACAATGTTTTGCAACACTGTATATCAGTTATTACTTCACTATTTTCTTTTTGTTAAATGTGCTGATTTTCTATTTTTCACACTTCCTTAACCTGAATTCAAGAACTGAAATAACTAGTGTCCCATCAAGAAATTATTTCACTCATTTATCACTTTTACTTTAATTCTTTAGGTATCTAAAACAGGGTTTTGTTTGTAAAAGTTAATAAGTGTGATCACTTTCAACCAAGGATTATTGGAAAATGACTTAAGATGAATTCTTTGTTCTTTAACTTTAGATTCTCTGATGGCTGTTTCTTTTAAGAACAATAAAAAGGCTTTGAAAGATGGTTGAATGGTGGATCTCTGTTATTTAGTAATACATTTCCTTGCAACTGCAAGATTAGTCCATAGGAAAAAAGATTGTCACATTTCAAATCACAAGTGTCATGTATATTAAATAAAATTAAAAACATAGATCAGAAAAATACCTGAAAATAATACTTTAAAGGAGTAATTTATGTTACTCCAAAATAAATTTATAGAAGGATATTCATAAAAAATGTGACCAATCGGCACTACAAATTGTAAACATCTCCAACAAAGTATATTATTATTATTAGCATGAAATTTAGCTTTTTTATTTGGAGCTGAAAAGACTCTGTTAAAATTAACATGTACATATATGCCAATAGTGAGACCATGAGCTATGTTTAATAGATGATGATATTTGAGACTGGTATTCAGATGCTGAAGAACAGCTACCTAATGTGATATGGTTCCAAAATATCAATATTTAGATTTATTTAAAAATTTATTACAATTTTATAAAGTTTTGAGATTAAATTATCAGTTTTAGATTTGTCAAATATAATTAAATGGAAGAGATGTATTAATTTTGACATTTCTTTAAACTGAGAGTGAGAAAGAGATAAACACAGTTCCTGAGACTGTGTTCTCATTTTCTGTAGTAATAGCCAATCCTGGGGATCCAAATTAACTTCTTTTATAAGTTAGTGACAACAAACATGGCTAAGTAAGGTAAACCTAAAAGCTTTTATTATAACATAGTAAGTGCTTTCATATTGTCCTCTGACAACAAGCTGGTTGGACAACTTATTATGCTGTCATAATTGGAGTCAGTGTCTGATTTGTGGTTTGGATTTTAAATAGTGAGTGTTAACTTGTGTATTTTTAAAGTCTGATGAAGCATTGAAGATAACGCAAAAGTGCTTATTAAGTTATAATAAAAGCTTTTTGGTTTACTTTACTTAGCTGTGTTTGTTGTCACTCAGATTTTATTCTGGTTCTGTTATTTGCATACTGGTGTGATGTCATCCCAGCTGTGAGGTTGTTTTTTACTCTTTTAGACTTTTTTTATAAGTTGTCAAGAATCCTTAACTATCAAATTTTTAAAAAATATTACTAACAAAGTTGTTACACTGCCAATTATTAAAAACATGACAATGTAATTTATTGAAAAACTTTCTAGTAATATTAAAATGAATTATAGTTTCAAACCAAATCTTGTTATCTGTAATAGAAATTATTATATTTTTAAAAGTATTTAAAATAGTAGCTAAATAGTTAGAATTTGTAGGAGGAGAAATATTGTATTGTATGTAATTACAAAGATAATACCTGAATAAGTTATCTTGATTGATTGAATTATTACTAGCTAATATATTTTTATTGTTTCTAAGAAGGGTTAGATGTAAATGTTTCAATTTAGAACTATAATTAGGATTAACCCAATTTAACATAACTTTAAAGATCGATACTTTGACATAAGTATCAATGTCTGGAAAATTAATTCTTTAAAGATCCCTTGTTCGAATATGACAATGAAAGGCTATTCTAGGTTTATTAGGAAACCAAAGAAATGTTAATAGCCATTTGTTTATTTCACTAAAGTGATGTTTACTAGATAGAAAAGATAGGGCTTGTATTATGTATAACATTTTAGGTAAATAATTATCTTTATCAATTGAAGTCTATGTTCAAAAGAAATAAGATTCGTTCATTTAGAAATGTTTCCTTATTATATTAATGATATTATCATAGTTACCATTTATTATTTAATCTATAGACTTTAGAAGTTTACTGGAAAAACCTCACTCAGACTCTACTAGAGTTTGCTGTGAGGGAAAGGTTAGTTTGCTTTTTATTTGTTGCATTTTGTATTACTTTATTGCCTTTTTCTATTTTGTATACTGTGATTTGTTTTCTTTACACTATGTTTTACTTGTATTCTGCTTTTAACTGCACATTAAAGCTTGGAAAGACACCACAGCTCGATCTCTTGTGAGTCAGAAATTAGAATAGGTCAGTTAAGTAGTCACACATAAGTTAGAACATGTCAGTTAGGGTTAATCATATGTGAACTGAAAGGATGGAGCAAGAAACTAAACCTTCTCTTTAAGGGGTAAAATAATGCATTTCAGAGCTTTGCTGGAAAGGTTCACCCATAGTCTTCTACAGTTTGCTGTGAGGGAAAGGTTAATTTGCTTTTTTATTTGTTGTATTTTGTATTAATTTATTGCTTTTTCTATTTTGTATACTGTGATTTGTTTTCTTTGCACTGTGCCATACTTGTATTCCACTTTTAACTGCATATTAAAGCTTGGAAAGAGACCACAGCTCTGTCTCTTGTGAGTCAGAAATTAGAATAGGTCAGTTAAGGAGTCACACATAAGTTAGAACATGTCAGTTAAGGTTAATCATCTGTGAACTGAAGGGGTGGAGCTAGAAACTAAACCTTCTCTTTAAGGGGTAAAATAAAGCATTTCAGAGCTTTGCTAGAAAGGTTCCCCCACAGTCTGCTACAGTTTGCTGTGAGGGAAAGGTTAATTTGCTTTTTATTTATTGTATTTTGTATTCATTTATTGCCTTTTTCTATTTTGTATACTGTGATTTATTTTCTTTACACTGTGTTTTACTTGCATTCTGCTTTTAACTGCATATTAAAACTTGAAAAGAGACCACAGCTATGTCTCTTGCGAGTCAGACAAAAAATGTTCCCACCCTCCCACCTGGTTACTGTTGTATTCCTAAACACCACTGTCTTTCTAGTTGCCTATTTAACCATATATCTCATTTCCTCTCTGTTTTACTGGCTGGTATGATTAAGCACAAAGTCCTCATTTTTGGGAAATTGCTCCCCTATAACTATATAAATTTATTGGCCATCTTACTGTATTACGTAGTACCAGAAAACAAAAGTGACCAACCCCTTTCAGTCTATCTTGCTGTTTTAAAAATGGTGACTCTCCACTTAAACTTAACTTTTTTGACAGTTAAAAGTTAAGTTACATACTTTCACATCTAACTCCTCTAGTGCAAACTGCAATGTTCAGGATAAACATTTTTTCCCTCTTACCTTTAAGCATCTATTGCAAGACCACCAGCTATTGAAGAGCCCACATTCTACCTCTCAGTAGTTATCTTGGGATTAGTGGAACCAGTATTCAAGGCATAAAACTGGGATTTGTTCACCTCCCCAATGCCGTGCGACCCTGGAGTTGGTATATATAGTTGGGGGGTGTGGGGGCTGCAGAAGAATATAACACAAAAAGTACAGATTTTAAATGCCCCCACCCCCCCCCCAACTATATATACCAACTCCAGGGTCACAAGACATTAGGGAGGGGGACAAATCCCTGTTATATGCCTTGAATACTGGTTTTCAATCAAATTAAATTTCAATCAAATGGGTTTAGGTCAAATGTTCTATCGATCAAATGAGGTAGACCCATCTATATATATATATATATATATATATATATATATATATATATATATATATATATATATATATGGGTTCCATACACTAGATCGAATTTTCACTAATTCGAAATAGTGTATGGAATGCTCACTGCAGTGAAAGTGCACTTAATCAAAAGTGCATTTACGTGAAGTTCAGTACAATGAACGAGTGCTGGACTGAACATCCATGCAGTACTCCCGGACCATAGGGTTAGGACACGGGTTATAGTAAGGGGATAGCCCATAGAGCTATCCCCTTACCATGACCCGTGCCCTAACCCTAAGGTCAGTGATGACTGCAGCACAGTGAAGGACATAGCAATGTCCTCCACTATGGTGTGATAGTCATGAACCTTAGGGTTAGGCTATGGGTTAGGGTAAGGAGATAGCTTTACTAACTATCCCCTTACCCTAACCCGTGCTTTAACCCTAAGGTCCATTACTATCGCACCATAGTGGAGGACATAGCTTGTTTTTCATGTCCTCCACTGTCATGCGGTGTTTTCATTTGACTGCACTTACGCAAAAGTTCACTTTTGTTAAAGTGAACTTTTGTAGAAGAGAGGCTTCCTATTACAAGTTTGAAGTAGTGAACTTTCATTCTTGTAATAGGAATCCATTTATATATATATATATATATATATATATATATATATATATATGAGTAGCATCTTACCCTCACCAAGAGTGATGCCACAATATGAAGACAAGATGATCAAATTCAACATTTGGCTTAAGTGTTGGTGTCATTCAAAGGGGATCCAATGCCTGTCAGCCTGGGATGACATGCTCGACAAGCCATGATGCTTCGCTAGGGATGGCTTGCACCTGTCACCCCTGGGCTTTTGGATATTGGCAAAGGCTCTTGCTACCCCCATAGTGCCTTTTTTAGGCAATGCTCAAAAGACAAACCCACCTCCATAGGTATCACAAGGGATAAGAAACTAAGAGTAATGCTACTCAATGCCAGAAGTCTAAACCTCAAGATGCACGCACTCGAAACTCTCCTTAGCATGGAGAACATCGATATCTGTGCAGTAACAGAAACCTGGTTCAAGGCTCCCGAGAGCACCCCAGCACTATCAGGTTATACCTCATACCATGCTTTTTGGCCCCAAAACTTGGACCGAACCACAAAAGGAGGGGGAGTATCATTATTCGTCAAAGATACCCACACCTCCAGGTTGGTGGCACAGCACGAAGCATCAGAGACTATCCATGTGCAATTAACTGTGGGTAAAACTGCCATCCAGTTTATAGCCTGCTACAGACCACCCTCTCAAACACAGGAACCCCACTCGGCCTTCCTGAGAATACTGGAAAATATGAAGGTCTCTCCAAACACCATTATATTGGGCAACTTCAACTACCCAAACATAGACTGGGAGCATTACTCTAGCTCCAACACCCTAGCCCAAAGGTTCCTAGAATTTATAAACTCAAATGCTATGGAACAACTTGTTACCACTCCCACAAGAGGGGAAAACATACTGGACCTGATAATCACCAACATGGGGACACTATGCTCCAGACCAGAAGTGTATCCTCACTGGTAAGATCAGACCATAAACTAATCTCACTGGATATTCACATCCCGACCCCACCCCCTGCCCAGAAAACCACAGTGAAAAACTTCTCTAAAGCAAATTTCACATGCCTCAAAACCGAGGCGAAATCCTTCAAAGCCCCCGGGCCTGTGGAAAATACGGCCCAGACTGCAGAATCCTTTATAAACGCATTCTATGAACACCTTCAAGAATGCATGGATCATGCAATCCCAAATAAAACCAAGACCCAATCCTCCAAAGGCAGACGTCCTGTCTGGTGGACCCCAGCCATAAACAAACTATACAATAGAAGGAGGAAGCTACTACATGATAGAGCAAAATCCCAAAAAGGGAAGGCATCTCTGATCAGTATTAGCAAAAAACTACGGGCACTCATAAAATTGTCTAAGGCCAGCTTCAAGAGAAAAATTGCACAGGACACTAAGGATAATCACAAGGCTTTCTTTAGTTATGTTAGGAGCATGGGTGGGAATTCCCAGATATGCTCAGAATTAGTCCAAAATGACAAAAAATACACCAAGCCCACAGACATTGCCAACATCCTAGCTGACAGGTTCAGTGCAAACTCCCCCCCCCCAAAATGGCAAATATCTATCCCAGCAGAGTGCTGCCCCCCTGACATCTCAGATGCTCAGGTAAGAGCCGCCCTCTCCAAAGCAAAAAACACAGCATCAATGGTACCAGATGGTGTCCCGGGCTGCGTCCTACATGAACTCCAAGAAGAGCGAAACCCAAACATAAAACTACTGTTCAATCTTAGCCTTACTACAGGATATGTACCCAAAGAGTGGCGTACAGCAACAGTGGTCCCTCTCCATAAAGGTGGTGCCTCAACGGATCCTGGAAACTATCGCCCCATAAGCCTGACTAGTTTGGTCTGCAAAGCTATGGAAAGGATCATCATGGACCTCATAAATAAAGATATTGGGGACCTACAGACACTGGATCCTACCCAGTTTGGCTTTGTTAAGGGCAGATCCTGCCTCTTAAACCTAGTCAATTTCTTTGAAACAGTCACCAAGGCCATTGATGAGGGGAAGGTGGTCCACACAGCCTACCTGGACCTCGCAAAAGCCTTCGATACAATACCCCACTCGGGCATTATAGATAAGCTCACCAGCTTAAATATAAACCCCTATGTCACTAGATGGGTTGCAAACTGGCTCAAGGACAGAACCCACATGGTTAGAATTGCTGGAGCCATGTCAGACTCCAAACCAGTTACAAGTGGCATCCCACAAGGCTCAGTCCTGGGACCTCTCTTGTTCGGTATATATTTCTCGGCAGTACAGGCCAACACGGAAGGACTGTGGCTGACCAAGTTCACAAATGACTGCAAACTGGGCGCCATAATCAACTCTCCAGCCGACACAAGCATCCTCCAAAAGGGCCTCATAGAAACAGACAACTGGTGCCAGAGCCATGGCCTCAAGCTAAACGCCAAAAGTGTATAGTCATCCCTTTGGCAAAAACAAAGTGCCCACAAATTACCACATAGGTGGTAATCCATTAAGTACAGAAGAAGCCATTAGGGATCTGGGGACCCAAGTTGATAGCAATCTCTCATTTGACAACCACGTGGCCAAAGTGGTTAGAAAAACATTTTATATAGCCCACCTAATCATGAAGGGATTCACATCTAGATCAGGGGAGGTCATCGTGCCTCTTTACTCATCCCTCATCAGGCCCATAATTGAGTACAATGCCCCTTTTGGGATGTACCTTACCAGACACCTGCAGCAACTGGAAAGACCCCAAAAGTACCTCACCAAGATGATCAAAGGGCTCAAACAGATGCCATATGCTGCCCGGTTAAAGAAACTCCAGCTCTACTCAGTGGCATACCGCCTGCTCAGAGGCGATCTGTGCCTGACGTATAAAGCCATGTCCAACCCAGAATTAATGGACATGCTGCACCTCAGAAAATCCAAATCCCATCGAGCTATGCACTCGAGAGACTTGAACCTCAGCACTGAAATAAATAGGACATGCTGGAGGGACAGATTCATAACCCAGAGGCTCCCTTCACTCTGGAATAAAATCCCAGTCCAGGTTAGGCAGAGTCCCACATTGACTCTCTTCAAGAGGAATCTTGATGAGTGGATGGGAGATCATAGGTTTACCCCGGCTATCACTTCTGTGTCACTGTTAGACAGAGGCACAGTATACTAACCTCAAAAAAAGGCATAGCAAAATTAATTTAAAATGGGTGGCTAAAGCCAAACACACTCTGGCTAGGCTTATAAATGCCCTAGGGCAGATAGTCTAGTATGAACCTATGAACCTATGAACCTATATATATATTTATATATATATATATATATATATATATATATATCTATACATACACACACACACACACACACACACACACACAGTGAGAGTCTAGGACAGACATTCGAAGTACCAGTCTGAATCAAAAAGATTCAAATATACTTCAAGTTAAATCACAAAGATTTGAAAAAGAAATCTATTGTCTACAGTGGTGCAACCTTCTGCACCCCCCACACCTTTCATACTCCCTGCTAATTATATTTGCCAACTCAGAGATCGCACTTCAGTGAGGAAAGGATATATTCCACGATACCCACTGTACCATGATCGTCAACTTAATAAAAAGTTATTTCATGCAAACAGCTTTTTCAGTCAAACATCTACTGCTTTGAAGGGTTGAAGATAACCCATGTATGTGTCTATAGCTATATCTATATCTATATCTATATCAATATCTATATCTATATATATATATATATATATATATATATATATATATATATATATATATATATATATATATATATATATATCTGTATTTGTATCTGTATCTATATCTATAGCTATCTATATATATAAAATACATATGGGTTTACTATTAAAATTTTGAAATCCATTCTGTCGAGTAATAACTTACTTGGAAAATAACACGGAAAATGAAAACATTGTATATGCACAATTACAAAAGCAGTAATGTCGACAAGTCCATATTCGGCATAATCAATACTACCCAGCGTACCTTTCTTTCCAGTCATGTCCAACTACTGTTTTGCAGTGGGGCAAGTCCCCTGCACCTCCATACCCGCTGCTAATTATATATACAAACAATGAGATTGCACTACAGTGTGGAAATGGGTACATTTCCTGATCCCTAAAGTACCGTGATCTCCAATTAGAACACCAGCCTCACAACCGCAAATACACACTAGCATTCACTGTTGTGATGTCAACCATTTTCGTTTAGGCTTTCCATGAACTGGAAAATAGCCTTCCGAACATTCCAGTTCACATGAATGCAGTCAGAAATTTTGACCTATATATATATATATATATATATATATATATATATATATATATATATATATACATATGTACATATATATATATATATATATATATATATATATTTAGACACGTGCATATATATATATATATATATATAGAGAGAGAGAGAGAGAGACAGAAAGAGATGGATTTGTTTATGCATGTATGTGTCGTTTGTGTTTTGTGTAAAGAAAAAAGGGAGGATGCATTTCTGAATCACACTGTCTGCCATACACTCAAGTACACAGCCACACCAACTTGTTCCATACTCATAGTCAGTGTCACAGATGTGTCCAAATATCCAAGAGAGACTGCCAATACAGCTATTTAAAGTTAGAAATAGGCTGCAGTTAAGACACAGCTGTGGATAGATGATGGATTTTCCTTAGAAGGAGCTACTTTAAGAGCATGAGATAAGTGATATTAGCAAGTCTGATCCACAGCTGTTAAAAGATACCAGATGCCATTTGGAATGCCAATAAAGGAATAAGTATAACAGGCTTATCCATGAGATCCTTCACCACAAAACTTGAAAGTATCCAAGAGACCCCTGCTTCTTAAGGACTATGGGGGAGTCATTATACTGGGCCAAGGGGTTATTGTACAGAGAATAGATTCCTGAATGTGGACAATCCTGTTTCAGGCTATATAGGTTTAAATTGTGCAGAAAGAATGTTTATGTAAAATGTATGCTGGCCAATGTTGCAAAAATATATAATAGGATAATGCAAACCATATAATTAGTGAATGAAATAATGCAAAAGCTGCTATGACACCTTTGCCTATTATTGAGGAATTATTTTTGAGGGTAGCTATGGACATTTTGTGGCCAATTTGTACCCCTAGTACCACAGTTAAGAGATATATCTTGAAAGTGGTAGACTGTGCCACTAGGTATCAAGAGGTGGCTGGTGGTTTGATGCACAGAAGTTATCAAATTCTCTGTTAAAAGGCTAGTCAGGTAGGTTTCCCAGGTAAAACAGGAAAATAAATAGTAATTTCATAGGAGGTCTGCTAACATGTTTGTAGAAGCATTGTGGAGTAAAGCACTTAAAAAGGTATCCTGTAGCATCAACAAATCAGTGGTCTGGAAGAGAGTATGAACTTTATTTGTTAACTGTGTGAGAGTATTCACAGACCAGTTTTGGGTAAGAGCAGGACAAGTACCTGCCCTAACCTACTCCTTGTTTACAGAAAGGTGTGCAAAGAAAACACTTTTTAAGCCTATGAGTGGCTCTGTGGTCACAGGATCAGGAGGCCACAGAAAGTAATCTGTGGCAAATGGAAGGGGGAATGTGATGCCTACAAGGAATCTCTCATGTAGTATGTTCTAAATTGCAGGACTGATCTTAGGGAGCTCATGAATTTGGTACAGGAGCATTTAGTTCAAGCACAATGCTAGATAGAGGTCTGATATGACTACAGAGTCAGAACCTGAGTACATACTATCAGAAGAAGGTGATGGTACATATTCCTGTCCAACAGAGCAAAACCTACAAACAGTATGGGGGGGGTTCGTCCACTAATTTTGATAATGTAATTAACATTGACTATATGATGGTATGCTAGACATGATGAAGAAATACAAACTTTACCATATTAATATGATGAAGCCCTACCATGATAGAGCAACAATGGTACTTAATATAAACAGTAGGCTACAGGAGAAATTGTAAAGGGATCTTGTGGTCAATCTTCTCCAAGAGTCTCAACCTGACATATCAGTGAACACAGTACTGCTTTAACAGCAGCTGTCTTCTAACCATGTTCAGGAAATCAGAGCTGTACTGCAATAGTTTGGAGGTATGCTGACTGATAAGAAAGGGTATTCTGCAGACACAGGTACCTGTTAGCCCATTTAACTGGAGCTAGGAATTCAAAAGTCCAACGGCCTTGCTGGCAGAACTGGTAATCTTGCTATTTATGCATCTGCTGTTATAGTGCATTATAAGGCAGCTGTGTTGTGTACATCTTTGGGATCCTTACTGCAACATTTATTATACAAATATACTGCTATGAGTCAGCATACTTTATAATTCCTATAAAGTGTATCTAGTCCATAGCAATCACTAAAGGACTACAGTACCAAAATTCCTACTATACCCTTGGCAGATCTCCCCATCTGTAATGTTTTAGGAATGTCTGGATAGAAAGTCATGAGGCAGCATTCAAAATACTACAAGCAGAAAAACTCAAGTGGAATGTTACAATAGTAGCTGCTGACTTGGGAGAATAAGCCCTAGCCTCTCTTGGCATTGCTGCATTGTGCTTATAACAGAAAAAAGTGCAATGCTTGTTTTCTTACTGGATGTCTCTTTTCCATTCATGGGGGAAG
This sequence comes from Protopterus annectens, assembly GCF_019279795.1. Taxonomy (NCBI): domain Eukaryota; kingdom Metazoa; phylum Chordata; order Ceratodontiformes; family Protopteridae; genus Protopterus; species Protopterus annectens. Next base: position 1,065,331,365 of record NC_056731.1, on the reverse strand, counting down.
CATAAAACTGATCAATGACTTATTACTTGTGTCCTGTGTGAGTAATACTTTGATGCACTGGTGACTACTTGTGTCCTGTGTGAGTAATACTTTGATGCACTGGTGACTAATTACTTGTGCCCTGTGTGAGTAATACTTTGATGCACTGGTGACTAATTACTTCTGCCCTGTGTGAGTAATACTTTGATGCACTGATGACTAATTACTTCTGTCCTGTGTGAGTAATACTTTGATGCATTGGTGACTAATTACTTCTGTCTTGTGTGAGTAATACTTTGATGCACTGGTGACTAATTACTTCTGTCCTGTGTGAGTAATACTTTGATGCACTGGTGACTAATTACTTCTGTCCTGTGTGAGTAATACTTTGTTGCATTGGTGACAAATTACTTCTGTCCTGTGTGAGTAATACTTTGATGCCTTGGGAAATTCTTTCCTACTTATTTTCCTACTTGTCATTGAAAAGAAGCTGAAGAGAGTAATTCAGGGTAAATAAAAGTGGAATGTTGCAATAGTAGCTGCTGACTTGGGAGAATAAGCCATAGCCTCTCTTGACATTGCTGCATTGTGCTTATAACAGAAAAAAGTGCAATGCTTGTTTTCTTATTGGATGTCTCTTTTCCATTCATGGGGGAAGCATAAAACTGATCAATGACTTATTACTTGTGTCCTGTGTGAGTAATACTTTGATGCACTGGTGACTAATTACTTGTGTCCTGTGTGAGTAATACTTTGATGCACTGGTGACTAATTACTTCTGTCCTGTGTGAGTAATACTTTGATGCACTGGTGACTAATTACTTCTGTCCTGTGTGAGTAATACTTTGATGCACTGGTGACTAATTACTTCTGTCCTGTGTGAGTAATACTTTGATGCACTGGTGACTAATTACTTCTGTCCTGTGTGAGTAATATTTTGATGCACTGGTGACTAATTACTTCTGCCCTGTGTGAGTAATACTTTGATGCACTGATGACTAATTACTTCTGTCCTGTGTGAGTAATACTTTGATGCATTGGTGACTAATTACTTCTGTCTTGTGTGAGTAATACTTTGATGCACTGGTGACTAATTACTTCTGTCCTGTGTGAGTAATACTTTGATGCCTTGGGAAATTCTTTCCTACTTATTTTCCTACTTGTCATCGAAAAGAAGCTGAAGAGAGTAATTCAGGGTAAATAAAAACATGCCTCAGCCAAATAGGAGGGATTTGTTCTTAAACACTTCCTTCACGTATAAAACCTGTAAAACATTCTTTACAAACTATGTCCAAAAAGTAAGAAATCCTTAAGTGGAAGTTCAGCCATAAGTAGCAATTTTGCAACACAAATAATTCAATTTAGTAGACTTTCTAAAAATATTTTTTATTATGTATATTAAAATCAGAATGCCACAAAACCACAGTCACATACATGCCAATACATGATTCTCAGTTTACAAACGAGAATTAGCTACTTAGCAAATATTCTCACAACAATAATGCAACTTTATCTTATAAAAACACATATTAAATCAGTGATTACTTTATCAGAACCTTCTTCTGTATAACATAGTTTGGATTCATGAATGCCAACACCTCATGTTAAGTCAGTTCGCATGATGAGTTTGCTATTTGCAATTCATTAAGCAGCTCTACATGTTGCACCCAGCTGCAAAACAAGGGTATCTAATGAAGTATTAGTAGCAGGATTACATGACAATGAAGCAAATCATCATAGCAGAGCAATTCAAGAATTAGTGAACATGCTGGGGTCCCTTTAGCCCTGAATTCCAATGCTCTTAGGAATGCAGCCATGATTGGAAAATGTCAGGGGTTGCTGCTGCTATTATTGGTCTGTGTGCATGAAACAGGCTTTAACACAAACTGTTGCTGCTGCCAGATCTCAGCCTAGAAAAATCAGAGTGTTTAAACCATCTAAAATTCAAGATCTATATTTGAAGCTCGAAGTGTGTCTTCAATGAATGCTGAAATGCTGACACTTACAGACTGAATGCTGGAAACCGTGAATGGCCACTTCCGCACATTTTTTCCCTGTAAAATATTTTGCTTGGCCATTATCGGGAATTGCCCTTTTATCCAATGTAGAGTGATCTCAGAGTTGGTATATTTAGTTAAGGGGGGTGTGGGGGGCAAAGTCCCTTGATTATGGTTTTGAAGTTTGTTTTTGTGTTTATGGAAAAGTGAATTTTTTCCATAGGAAAAAAATTCACGGAAGTGGCATTCGGGGTTTAAAGCTTTCGCTATTTACGTGCTCAAAGAAAAGATTCTTTGAGCATATAATATAGACCCAAATTCAAAATAACCCAAACTTCATAAATATGTCACCATTGCAGATATCCATATCAAGAAATATCTTTAATAAATATAAACTTTAAATGCTTTCAACCTTAATACAATGGACTTCACCAGAACGTTAAAAACAGTTACAACCCAAGATTTACATAACCGTTCCTTATCTGCCAAAAAAAGACATAATAGCTTCACTTTAAAAGTTAAAGGCATATTTTATAGGAACTTTTAGTCATGTATTAATACATCCTGGTTTTAAAAATTTCTTTAAATCATTCCAACTAAAATAAATTGTCTACAAAAACAAAATTTATTCGTACAACACTGTACATTTCTTTCTCACTATACTTATATTACTAATGATATCATTTAAACCCAGAGGGTTCATCACATCTGTCATCTGCTGCCAATAATACCCTCTACTTTCAAGCTTATTCTTCTAGTTACCACCCCTTTCATTATGCACAACTTTCTCTAGTACTGTAAATAAAACCTCACCAGCCTTATGATGTTAATTAATATACCAAAAGAAGACATTTGTCTTCCCTTTTATTAATAGATATATATGCTGATATATTCTAATTTTTAAAGCATTTTGTGTTTTGCCTTTATAAAAGCTGGACATGTTCTACAGCAGGTCAAATACACTACCCCTGCTGTACAACAATTTGTGTCTTCTGTAGGGGAGTACTTCAAATAAACTCTTTGACATGTGACCATCAATGTTGCAATTAATGTAGTTACACTGGGCACATCTTCCACATTTATGTATCCCGCTATATGTCGGGTGACTATCTTCCCTCTTTCGTATTGTTTTTTTCAAATACACCCTTGAAGTTCAAATTTCCATATACACAAGTCTTAACTCAGTTATACAACATCTTTTTATATACGGATTTTGAATCAGTATTTTGGTAGGCCTGTATTTATAGAAAATATATTTATAGTAATGCTTTATTGCATTATTTTAGTTTCCATCCTTTTCACATAAAAAGCAGTTTAGTTAATAATCATTTAGAGAGAATTTCTAAGTTATCTTTTATTAATGTTAATTTTAAAAAGGAGATAGGCAAATTTAGGGAAATTCTGTTAATAAGGGGATAACCACAGAAGTTAAATTATAGTTGTATGAGTAAGGGAAGACAAGGGAGATAGCCTAGTCATCTACCACTTATATAATAACATGTTGAAAATAATGGAGGTATTACTTGAACTTGTGTGGTTAGTTATTGGGTGAGCTCAGAACAAATTAAGATGGTTTTGAGAAAACACTGGGGTAATTTTGCCATATATATATATATATATATATATATATATATATATATATATATATATATATATATATATTTATATGTATATATTTAGGTATAGTAGGAAATGAACCTAGGTTTGTGTATAAGAAAATGTATTTCAAGGATTTATTTGAAAACAATAGGAAGAATGTGGGAAGATAGTTGCTTTGACATATAGAGGCACACACAGATGTGGAAGATGTGCCCAGTGTAAATATATTGATTACAGCACTGAGGGACTCTACTATGGAAAATACAGTTGCTGTACATCAGAGGTAGTGTATTTAGTCTGCTTTAAACAAGTCCATTATTTATATAGGTTAAACATAAAATGGTTTGAAAACTAAAATATATCAGCATATATATTCTACTAGTAAGAGGATGAAAGAATGCCCTGTTTTGGCATATTAATTAATGTGATAAGGATGGTGAGTTTTTATTTACAATACTAGCAACAGCTGGGCATGACGAAAGGGGTGGTGACTAGAAGAATAAGTTTGAAAGTAAAGAATACTACTGGCAGCAAATGACCAATATGATGAACTCTCCTGGCTTAAATGATATCAATAGCGCTATACCTATATTTAGAAAGAAACCTGCAATATTATAGCAATTCATTTGTTTTTGTTGGCAATTTATTTTGGTTGGAATGATTTAAAGAGTTTTTTAAAACCAAAATGGGTTAAAATATGACTAAGAGTTCTTTTGAAAATATACCTCCTACTTTAAAGTGACATTATTATGTCATTTTATTACCAGACAAAGAAGTGTTATTTAATTGCTGGGTTGTAATTGTTTTTGTTTAATGTTCTGATGAAGTTCATTGTTTTAAGGATGAACGCACTTAATGTTTATATTTATTAAAGATGTTTCTTGGTGTAGCTATCTGTAGTAGTGACATATTTTGAAGGGTTTTTTTTGATTTTTTTTGAATGGTTAGACCATGTTTGACCTACCATGGACTTTATGAGATAGAAATAACTAACCACTGCAAGGTGGACAGAGACAGACTAGAGCAGATAGTCAACATCTGCTACCCTCACTTGAGGCCATATGGAAAGAACCCATTTTAGTAAAAATTAAGGTATGCCCAGTATTACTTATACTATCTACAAGCAGTTTTCAGAGAACCACAGGGGACAAATTGAGAGTATCACAGGGCTCACTCTCAAGAATATTGCACTAATTTTTCTATAAATTGCAGCAACATGTAAAGGTGAATATTTAGTTTCCATGTACCCCAGGAAAGAGGTGGCACTGTGGAAAACTTTTATGCCATAGCACATTTTCCTGAGGTTCTGGTAGCCACATATTACACACACATAGAAATACAAACTCCACCTGGTGAACATTAAAGGTGGTATATAAACAGAAAATGATATCACTCTGTCAAATCACAGGTACTCTGTAAAGCGTAAGATATCATCTTTAATGTGTGTACAGGTAACCCTGCCAGTCTCCATGATTTCCACATATGCCACACCTATGACTTGTACCTGAAGTTTTCTAGTGGTGTCTTCCCATATGGACATCTAGTGGGGGAAGCAGATTATGCACTGGAACCTTGTCTGATGACACCCATGGGAAACACACTCAACCCTATTAAACAAGGTTACAAAGATGCAAAGGCTCAAACTAGAAATATTATAAAGTGCCCCATGATTCAGTAAATCTGTCTAGGCTCCATGTAGAGCCTACAAGAAATGTATATGTGTACACAGCTAAGATTCTCCCTTGGCAGTGTGCCATGAATATTAATTGTGGTTTGTGCTTAATGGATGTCAGAACAACATGGATATTGAATCTGTGTAAGACCACCGATGACACACCCACATACCTTTCGGTTCGTTAACCTTCTTTTCACACATGCCTGCATCATATGTATAGGCATATACTGACATTCCTGAGCACAACCCAGATGTCAAGGAAGTCACTACATATGACTTTTGCCTTGAATAATTAGCATGTTAATATATGTTACATGGCCATGTCCCTCATTTCGGAACAACGTACATCTCCTATCTGTTATAGTTAGACATCTGTAATTATGGATTGCAGTACACTCTTCTGTTGATATGCTGTTCAAAGTGACAGTTCTCTATATGCGGCAGGTCCTTATTGTACTACATAAATAAATGATATGTATGAACAGTCACAATTACTACCATTCCCAGCATGCAGGTTGCTATGTCAACTGACTTGATAGTTAATGACTATTATTACTAGAATGATTTTACAGGTGTGCATGAATCTTTTCAATATATCCCTATTTTTACATGTGTGCAAATTTCTAATATATGTTTCCTTGATACATATAAGGCAAATAAAGTATTAAAGTTCTTTAACCTGTATGTGTTTTCAAACATCAGTCCAGTCCTGTGCGAATTATTGTCTTTGTTTACTTTCATAATATGTTTGACAACATCAGCAAATTTCCATAAATGTTTACTACCTTCAGTATTTGCAATGTCCCCCTACTGTACCTGCTTCCCCTAGCCACTATCTTAGGTCTCAGCTTTCCCTAATATTTATGAATTTCCCACATTTTGTTACACTGTAGCTGTGTCCTCTCATCTATTTTTGTCAACATTTCAGTTTTAAACACTTGTAGATGTGTCCTTGACTTCTCCTAATTAATTCTGTAGTTCTTACTAATTACAAAAAGTGGTGTTTGTACAGTAATATTTTTATTTCTAATTACACATTACTTGTTAAGTTCCCCCTGCCTCTTAATTACAAACACAATGTTGCTCTTTTCTTGCATTGTGCTGTCCATGTATGCTCGCTTATTAAGGCTAAGCGTATTAACAACATGGTGTTTATGCTGTGAGTTTGAGCTTATCTGTAGCTCAGTGTGGCATATAGCAGGTGCTCTGTTCATGAACAGGTGCTGCTAGAAGTGTAGAGTTGCCTGGCTTCTTGCATATGTAATGAGCAATGCTGCTTGTTGTGCAAAGAGAGCCAAGTGTGTAGGCTGTAACATTGCATGTGTTATGCTTGTTAATAAATCATTGGGCATATATTGCAATTCTTCATAAGCCTCGTTCAATCCTCCTCCTCCTGCTTCCCCCTCACAGTGTCATTTATTCTTGCATTATCTTTTTGTTTGGTGAATGTTTTCATTCATTGAAATAACTGTAATTCATCCAGGGAATTTAAACCTGTTCTAGATGCGATGATAACCTCAAGTACAAATCCATAGAACGTGGGAAAATGATTCTCAATAACCCCATGGAGAAACAGTGATCTTGTAGTGTAACAATGACATAACACAATAACATTGTAAATTATATCCATGACTCTATACAACTTGTTTATCTCCACATCATAGGCTGAAAATCTACTGTTCACTCTCCCACATATCTATCCCAGCAGAGGAACCCTCTGACACATCCTAATTCCTGTAGAGTCTTCCATGTTCTTGTTTCCTTACCCTTAGCTAAGGCACCTACTCATTTATCTCCACTATTATTTTATACTGTCAAAGACCATCTGCATACTCTTGTAATAACCATCCTAGCCACCCTCAATTTTTCATACACTTATGGCTTCTCTAATTGACCACAATATCTTCTCTGTCTTAGAACTTTAACAATCATCTTATATCCGTCTATTATTTGTAAAATCACCCCTCACTTCCCTTAATCCCCAGTTTATATTCCTCATATCCTTATCATTGCATTGAACTCTTTCCTCCAGTCCTCCAATATTACTCTTCTAATCTTCAAGCTCTGTCATCACCAATATCACCATCATCATCATCATCATCATCAACAACATTGTTACTTGGATCACTTTAGTAGCTCCGAACCTTTTTCTCAGTGCACAAAATTGGCTGCTTCCACTTCAGTCAACAAATGTGGTAGCAGCAATCCTCCCTTATTCATTTGCAGTAGTTAAAATTTATGTGGAAACCTTATCATCCCTTCTTCCATCCACCCTTAACTCAGCCATCATCTGTAGCCCCACTAGTTCTTCCTCCCTCTTTGAAACACCATGTAATTCAAGACTTAAAATATAAACCCCAATGTCATCAGTTTAACCATATTCATTCTATCTCATCGATCTTACTTTTCTCATCCCAAGTTCCACTTAATTATGTTTGCTAATGTATTCCCTACTGCTGCCCTCATACACTTATTCTCCTCTTTTTCCTGAAAACTGCAACAATGTTACCACCAATATTCATTTAGCCCTAGCACTGATGCTTTATATATAGTGCACTAAAGACCTGTATCTTTCCAGCAACTATCAAATACCTACAGCATGCTGCCAGTGTCATGTAAGCATCCTTACCCAATATAATGCAGTTGTTTCCAAATACCGTGAAACATATTATCCCCACTTTCATACATTTGTTATCCATCAAGAAATTTCTTACAGCATTGCTAACTACCCCGTAAGCAATATGAACAACCATGAGGATAAAGGACATCCCTAACTTGTTTTTTCTCTGTATACTTGCCTGACAGACCGCCCAGTACTGATAGGTTTATCTTTGGCCCAAACTGAATAGTTGTGCCATATCTAGACTCTCTCTCCTTTACCAGTGTATCTTAATAGAAAGTTGCTTTCAAAAAAAGGGTCAATAGACCAGTCCACTTATTAGAAGGCAATATTCTGCACTTGTTCTCTTCAGAGCGATGGTCATCAACTAACATGATAAATAACTCTCATCCCACCTTGAAGAATTCAAATGGAAACATCTGCCTTCTGTTTTCCCTCCTTGAATTTTTTTTCTCTCTGTCTCTGCCCTGATTTTTAGCTACTCCATTAGAAATACTACAAATTTGTGCTTGTAGACAATCATGTCGAGAGAGATACGCAAAGTTTATAATCTAGGAAGGGATTTGGTATTAAACTTGGATATTTTTTTCATTTCATTATTTCTGTTAGAGAAATACCTACTCAGGTGCTGGGTTGGAAAACTTATCTTTACTTAGACTCATAGTGAAACAGCAGAATTTAATCATTTATTGGAATATAAATTATTTTAAATTGACTATGTTTTATCATTATACAGCTTTTGTTATAAAATGTAAATTTTCTGCTTTGATTGAGTATGTTAACACCATTGCATTACTGTTAATGAAAGAAAATATAAAAGATGTTGATCTGCATTAAAAATTGAAGACAGCCTACAGCTTTTCTATGTGCTGCTATGTGCCAAAGAAGTAAAACTAAATGCCCTGATCAAAAATGTCAAACTTTTGAATAGAAAACTAAATCATGATTGGTAGAACACATATTTTAAGTTATTGTTTGGCATAGCAACAGGATCTTATTTCAGAAGCCTATTTTACCCGTGCATTATACAAATAATACTGTGAGTGCAGAATAGCACAAGCTGTTGAGGGTGGAAATTTACTTTGTTTATGGTAGCTGTGACATTTTGCTATGTAATTATTGATCACTGAGCATCGATTTGCAAGGTCATGCAGATATCTGGGATCATCGTTGAACCTGATCAAATGCAGCATGGTTAGATACCTTTTTCTTGTTTTCTATGGAATAGTTTGATGAGCTTCTTTGCCTTGATTTTCCAGAAGCTCCTACATTTTCCCACCATAAATGACTAAATAAAGCGTGCAGTAGAAAAATAACCAACCTTACATCTGAAAAGATTACCCTGTGTTTTACATCAGATAAGCATCTGAAGCACGGATTATTTATAGCTTCTGTTCAGTACATTATGAAATTCCGTAGTTCATTGAAAACAAATGAATCGTACTGGCATTAGTGTGAGTGCAGATGACTCTACATATAGGCTGCTGCAGACTCAGTGACTTCAGTGCATTGTGTGGCTTGTAGCTGAAGCTTGCTGAATGTCCTTTAAAATATCTAATGTAATATAGCCTGATTCCTTCATTGTTGATGTGTCATATTAGACATCTACTGATTAAACTTAGAAATGTTGACATTGGTAGATCCTTAAATGTTTGTTTATTTTAACCACTGGCATGTTATTTTGATTTGAGCACTTTTATGTAATGCTAAACAGGGAATTACACTGTGTCTTTAAAACTGCTTATTATAAAGAAAAAAACTTAGTTATAGCAATATGACAAAGTCAGGGGATAAAATTTATGAATGTTAATTATCTCATACATGTGTTAGATATAGATTCAGAATGGCAAATTCTGATTTGTGAAGAACTCCCTGACACTGATTATAAACACAGACACTATTAAATTAAAATTAGGAAAAGCACTATTAGGCTTATTGCATGTTGATAGTTCTGCTTTTACATGATATTTTGTCTTCATAAGAGGTAGGCATTGCTATATCTTTCTAAATTATTTCTTGTCCCTCTCTAATGTCAAAACTCCAAGGATAAGAGATCAGCCTTTTTTTCCATTCACTCCATTAAGGGCAAGTCAATTCTAGAATCCAGCAAACCCACCCCCCATTAAGAAAACCATGGTAAAAAATTTCTCCAAAGCCAACTTCATGCTTCTTAAGACAGAAATGGTGAACTTCATGATACCCATGCAGATGGACAATACAGTTACGACTACTGAATCCTACACAATTGCACTTTATAAGCACTTACAAGAGTGCATGGATTGTGCTATCCCAAACAGAACCAAGTCGCTATCCTCCAACAAAAGGAAGCTAATCTGGTGGTCCCCTGCCATAAAAAACTGTACAACAGAACAAAGAAACTGTTGCAAAAGAGAGTAAAATCCCATGAGAGAAGGAGCTCCCTGGTCAGCCTCAGTAAGAAGCTGCGATCCCTCATAAAATCCTCCAAAGCTAGTTATGAAAACAAAATGGCCAATGATTCTAAAGACAACCACAAAGCATTCTATAGCTATGTCAAGAATCTCAATGACAGCACTCAGATCTGCTCTGAGTTACAGCACAATGGCACTAAATATACAGACCCAACTGATATTGCCAACATCCTGGTAGATAGGTTCAGTGTTAACTTTACCCCCCCCCCCCACCGCCTAAATGGCCCATCTCTATACCGGAAGAATGCAAAGTTCCTGTAATCATGGCTGCACAGGTAAAAACCACACTATCCAAAGCCAAGAACACAGCATCCATGGGACCAGACAACATCCCAGGCTGTGTTCTACACAAACTACAGAATGAACTGGCATCCCACCTAAGTACCATGTTCAATCATAGCCTCACCTCAGGCTTTGTGCCCATCAAATGGCGCACAGCGACAGTTATCCCGCTTCACAAAGGGGCAGCCACCATGGACCCCGGGAACTAGTGCCCCATTAGCCTGATGAGCCTGGTCCGCAAGGCCATGGAATGAATCATCATGGAACTTATAAACAAAGACATTGGTAATCTCCAAACACTGGACCCCACCCACTTCGGGTTTGCAAAAGGCAGATCATGTCTCCTAAACCTGATAGACTTCTTTGAAGCAGTCACCAAAGCTGTAGACAAGGGTAATGTAGTTCACAGAGCCTATCTAGATCTTGCCAAGGCTTTCAACATGATCCCCCACTCTGGAATTATAGATAAACTCACTAAACTAGGTATAAATCCCTATGTCACAAGATGGGTTGCCAACTAGCTCACTGACAGAACCCACACTGTGAAAGTAGCAGACTCCAAATCCAACTTCAGACCAGTAACAAGTGGAGTACCATAGGGTTCAGTCCTGGGTCCTCTCCTGTTTGGTATCTACTTCTCTGAAATACAGGCTAACACAGTAGGTCTTTGGCTAATGACATTTGCAGATGATTGCAAACTAGGAACCATATCAAAACTCCTAACGATGTGGACATCCTACAAAAGGTCCTCACTGAGACAGATGCCTGGTGTCAAAGCCATGGTCTGAAGCTCAGTGCCAAAAAGTGCATTGTCATCCCCTTTGGTAAAAACTCTGTACCCACGAACTACAACATAGGCGGTAGTATACTTAATACTGAAAGTGTGATAAGAGACCTTGGAACACAGGTGGACAGTAGTCTCTCCTTTAATAATCACATCGCCACAGTAGTCAGGGAATCCTTCTACGTGGCACACCTCATCACAAAAGGTTTCTCATCAAGAAAAAAAAAGGTCATTGTTCCCCTCTACTCATCACTCATTATACCCATTATAGAGTGCAATGCCCCTTTTGGTATGTACCTCACAAGACATCTACGAAAACTGGAAAGGCCGCATACATACCTCACAAAGAGGATTACCAGCCTCAAACAGATGCCCTACGCAGACCGTCTCAAAAAGCTCCAGCTTTACTCCATCACATATCATCTACTCAGAGGTGATCTCTGCCTAACATACAAAACTATGTCAAACCCAGAGCTGCTGGACATGCTCCACTTAAAGAAATACCAATCCGTCTGAGCTACATGCTCTAGGGACCAAAACCTTGTCAATACGATAAACAGAATATGCCGGAGGGATAGATTCCTGTCCCAGAAACTTCCCATACTCTGGAATAAACTACCTATCTATATCAAACAAAGCTCCTCATTAGCACTCTTCAAGAAAATCTTGATGATTGGATGCAAAATAAGAAAATCACCCTGGGGATCACTTCTATGGCTCTGCTCGACAGTGGCACAGTAAAATATATTTCTTGGGTGGCAAAAACCAGGGTACCTTTTTGGCTGGGCTTGTATAGGCCCTAGGGCCAATAGCCTGGTACCTACCTATGAACCTATGAACCTATGATCCATGAAAAACATTTCTAGTTATACACTTGCTATGAGCACTACTCCTACAACAGCATAAGGTAGGCTCAAGTACTTGCATGCACCGAATTTTCTAACAGATGATCAGTGTATATACTGCTTATTCTCTCTTTAAGGTGTCATGATTGGTATCCGTCTGGGGTCTCCTAATGAGTATGCAACACCAGCAGTTAGTGCAACCCAGTTATCAGGGAAATGGTGACTGCCTCTGTCTATTCTTTATTTTACCAATAATCATTCTGAAGCAGGTTCACGATGCAAACGGCTCGGTTAGTGAAGTGAACATTTCATTTTAATTTTTTTTGTTGTTGTTAAGGGACATTTTATACTTTAATTTATTTCATTAGTGCTTGATAAATATTTTTCTACTTTAGATTCAGCTTTCCAAACTATACTCTGTGTTTCTCTATGTTTTTTGAACATCTGCCCAGTTTTCTTTTTGTTATGCTTCTCATCTAATGTGTTTAAAGAAATCTGAATATCAATATGCATCCATTTAGATTTACTGATATTATGAGTGATCTTTTCTCAGATTTTTGATACAAATTACAAAACTCTAATATGGAAATATATACTTACATGGCAGACAAATACTCTAAAACCAAGCACATCAATTGAAACTTACTTTGAGACTACCAGTGCTGAAATACAGTGAAACCGTCTAGAAAAGGCAAAATAAATCAAAAACATTCATGTTTACACTGAAGAGGAAGATCACAATATTTGGAATACTGCTGAAAATGGCACTCATGCAATTTGGACTTGCACTTTAGATTGTTGCAAATATGAATACCTATTCATTAAAGATGCGCATTCTCAGAGATGATGGCTTTAGCTAGTAAGAGGTGTGGAGCATGAAGCTTCATACATTGGGTTACAAAACATTGTTCCCTGCATAAAATGTTGTTTGTCTGCATTGTTACCAATGTATTGTATTTTTTTTTTTGCATTGTTAACTTTAAGGAAGAATACTTTTGGTGAACTTCATTTGATTTTTTTTTTTAATCCAGACTTTTTTGACAGTATGGAAAATGAAATCAAACAACTCAGCTGTTGAATAAAATATCTACAAATATTATCAATAAGCATTATATGCAACTTAAACATTCAAACAGAGTAGCCATGTTCTCTAATGTTGTTTGCTAACATGACATATATGATAACAAAAAAAGGGAACAAAAATTACACAGTGTTAGATAATATTTTTTCGGAACCAGCAGAGTAGAGGCACAAAACTGCACAGAGACTCCCTTGAAAAACACCTAGCAGAATCCAGAAGTAGGAGCCTCCAAATACCAAATGGAGTTACACAGATAAAAAACACTTTAATATGTCACTAGTATAAAAACTGTATGTCATACAGAGATAAAACATGCTATGATGTTTTTGGACCATGGGTACCCCAGTATGCTTTTGAACAAGGTGACCAAGGAGGTCACTCAGTTTAGGACCTCCAAGTTTAAACTCATATTGGGTAATCCCTTGGATGACCAAAGCACACAAGGTACCCCTGGGGAAGCAAGTCCCCTACCTGGCAGAGGGCATTTGTCTTAAAATTTTAGGACATCCTCAAACCATTTCAACAATTATACATAACAACTGGAATATCTTTAAAAGTGACAATGACATTTTCATAGAATTGGGAGAACAACCCCCTTTGGTCTTCAAGACTGGACACAACATTAACAATTTATTAGAAAGACCAACACCTTTGCATAATGCACTTTAATGTAACAACAAGGGTACCACCAACTGTGGAAGCTGCCTCTATTGCTCTTATATTCTGGAAGGAGACCATATAATTTGGACAACACTCTAAAAGACAAAGTCCAGTTAAGGGATGGGAACTGTTTCTCTTGCCAAAGGCACATCTTGACCTGCCTTCTATGTTGGAAAGACCGAACATGTACTTAAAAGAAGGATGTATGAACATTTGTATAACATACATACTTACTTGAAAAATGCTCTTTTTAAGCATTCTCTTGTGTGCCCACAGTTCAGCAAATTTGCTTTTAGAATTCTTGATGCAGTCATGCCAAACCCAAGAGGTGGTGTCTTGGAAACTCTTTAGAGTTCCACAAGTTTTACTGGCAAGTTAGACTGAATGTGAGTTGTGTTCCTGGCATCAGTAAGTGCATTTCAATACACCCAATTTTAAAATTAAAAGCAGCCAAGCACTGCTTAAAATTTTGTAGAGCAGTAGTTTATTCTGTTTTATTTGGGCACAGAATTGACAATACTTTTACTTATAGCATATGTTTATGTATTTAAGTGTGATGTTTATTTGAATTCATATCTGTTTATTAATATACTTTCCAACTTGAATGTTATATCTTTTCTTTTTAAATGTACTACAAAAGCTTTTTACTTTGAGCTCAAGGGAATATCTTTACATATTGTTCTTTTGTGGCAGCAGCTATATCTTCTATGTAAGCTTGAATTTGGGTCTTTACAACTTTAAATTTAGCCTCCATTTTGTGATCTTCTCCTATTTAAACCCTCCCTCCATTTTGAATGTTGTTATAATGAAGTCCAAAGTTGTATTTGTTTAGGATGAAAGTGCTTTACATGTTTTATCTCTGTACAACCTACAATTTTTATATTGGTGACTTTTTAAAGCATTTTTTTATCTGCATAACTCAATTTAGTATTTGGGGGCTCCTACTTCTGGATAATATCCCCCTGTCTAATCTCATTCTGACATCCACGTGCACCATGCTCTGCACTGGGTTACTGGCACTTCAGTTCACCCACAAGTCCAATGTCTGAAT
Organism: Protopterus annectens; assembly: GCF_019279795.1. Taxonomy (NCBI): domain Eukaryota; kingdom Metazoa; phylum Chordata; order Ceratodontiformes; family Protopteridae; genus Protopterus; species Protopterus annectens. The sequence continues at coordinate 1,065,316,342 of NC_056731.1, read as the reverse complement.
TTATGCCAGGTCCAAAGAGAAACATAAGGTCATGATGGGAAGAAACCACTTTTTATCTTATAGCTGGTGGGAGTTACGTATGACCTATACTCTTTGCATTCCCCCCACCCCTGTACTTATTGAAACACATCCAGGGCAGCTCCCCTCCTTGTACCTCACATACCCTTAAGGGCCACAATTGATGAATGCTACACTCAGGACAGGCATGCTCGTCTCTACCTGCTGCTCTGTCAGTCACCCAAGCTGTTAACCAAGCTCTGATCACCTGAGCCATAGACAGGGCTTTATCCATCTATGCCACTGGAGAAGAAACATTGGATAGCATTGATATATAGATTGGTTGTGTGATTGTTTGGAGTTAGGTTTATTCATTATTATGCTGGGAAAATATATGTTTCTATTCCAACTATTAAATTAATGTGCTGTCAACTGGTATGTGAGGGAATGTTTATATCTTCATTATTAATGATTATATTTAACATAAAAATGTGATAATAAGGCAAGAAAATAATAGAATAAGTAAATGGTTTTGGGTACATTTTAAGCAATGAATGTTCTGACTATATAGGGCAGAAGTTAGAAGAAAATCCAACATGGTAGAAATGTGTTGGTTTAAAATGTTACAGAAAACATGGTGAAGAACACTAGCTAAAATGTCAGGGTATATTACAACATACTTTGGTATTTATATGGGCAAAGAAAGGTGAGAAAAAGTGAAGTAATCTATCAAGTAAGAGAAAAACGTTTGCATAATTGATGACAACTAGAATATAGCTGTTAACGGTATTTTTTCCTTCAAAGCCAAATTATTACTTATATTTTAGCACATTTAAAATGGCACAAAGTAAAACACTTAAATGTAATAGACATAGTGCTGATAATGAGGCCATTTAATTTCATTGACCTTACTAATCTAATAGCCATACTAAATGAGAATACTAGCGAGTACTTAAGAGAACATTTTTCATGCTTTTATAATCCTTCACTCATTGAAAACCACATGGCTGATTGGCTGATATATTAATTTATAGCTAAAAACTCCCCTGCCAAAAATTAATCAGCCTTACATCATATATTGGCAAGATTTGGAAAAGAATTGCAGCAAATGAAACATCTTTATATAAGAATGATTTAACCTGTCTGACACATACTGAGACTGCCTTGGACGAAAGAAACTATGTTTAACAAATTTGACAATGTATTGCTTCATGTGGTATGCATGATCTGAATACTGCTATTTCTGTTTTCATGGTGCTCTCTACAAGAATGCCACACGCAGTGCAATTTATGGAATATCTTTCTTGTTCTAAAACTGGTATGCACAATTATTATTTGGAATCATTTGTGGCTATTTTTTAATAAAATGTTCACTGTAGATTTTAACATGATTTATTCTAAGATGCTCTGGAAAATAATCGACTTGTTTCAAGGATCATCACAGGTTCTGTTTTGCTCATCTTATTTTCCTTCTGATCTCTTCTTATCACAAAGTGCTTGGACTGATAAATATGTAAATAACAATAAACTGAATCAACATTCTTATAACAGGACTCTGAGGTAAGGTCCACAGTACATAATACCAGAATACTGTTAAAAGTACAAGGTCTAAGTATAGGATATTGAAAGATTACTGTGTTTAATGGAAAAAAATGACACCATGGAAGTCAACAGAACAGGACAGCATAGATGAATAAAGGAGAAAACTATGAAAAGGGTATAGCAAATGCATAAAATCTTGCCCATGGCAAAAATACAAGAGATGCAATATGCAGCAACAGAGCCACGTCAATGCAGTACTATACAAACAAGTAAAAGTGTAGTGTTTGTTAAGGCCCTATGCACATATGCACACACATATGCTTGCACACACATTATAAAAGGTATGCTGTCAGCACTAGGCAATAAGTCTACCCATATCACCAGGCTTGAGGCAACAGTATTACAGCTTTTCTGAAAACTGAATAACTGCTTTTCAAATATATTTCAAGTTTTGCTAAGTTTGTTTAGTATCCTGCTCCAACCAGGCCAAAAACATGCCATTTCAGAGCTATCAATAGTAAGTATATTTTTAGTATTTTTCAGCATGCTTCCTGCTGTACATCACCAAAACTGCTCATCTGTACTTCTTATAGAATATCTATACTGGGATAAAAAGCATACATTATGTATATGTGTAAAAAGACAGGATCTTGCAGATACTCAAAATGAGTTTCACCCTTTCCTAAACAAAAAGAGGTGACTGAAATGCCAGGGCATTTTTTTCCCAATTCTGTGTTTTAGATATAAATTATATTTATCTATGTGCGACATCATTCAGGTGCCAAAGCTAATGCTTCAATTAATTAATTTCTTCTCCAGTTGTATTCCTGGCAGACAGGCTCACAATCTTCCTGTGGACTGGTGAAGTCAAAGACATAGGAAGGAGAAGACCAGGCAGGTGCTTTAGCTACCTACTCACAGAGAAGGTTATTGCACTTGTGGTTGTGTCATGCCACCATACACGCTGGAACAGCCCCTACATGTTAAAGCCTGTTATGAAATGCAGAATAGGATTTCCCTTAGCACAAATTGGTTTGGCCAAACCCACCCAAATAGCTACTTAGTCATTGCTCTGAGCATCAGTCTCCACTGGGTATTCCAAGAATACCCCACTTGGACACCACTATGTCATCTCAGGCAGCCATTCTAATGAGAAGTAAGCAGGTTATGTCTTATCCCTCTTATCTCCTCTCCATGCCATCTCAATCTGCCTCCTGAGCTGCTAATCAAAATGGCATTACCTGCATTGCAATCAATGATCCAGCCCTTGCATCCGTGAAGTTACTACTGCGACAGTTACTGCAAGACTGCAAGATGATCTTTCGTCCTTTGGCTAAAATTTATTGAGCAAAAAAAAAAAAAAAAAAAAAAAACTAAAAGCAAAAGGAAGACAATTTCAGATGAACAAAAGCACAGCATGAAGCATGTTTATTGACTAAAGAAAATGTTGATAAATAAAATAAACAGCCTGTACCTTAACTTTACGTCTACAAGATGAGCAAGTGACAGTGGTTGTTAAGTCATATTTTTAAACAATTACTGAGTGGTAAACTCAGACTATTGACAGTGGAAAAAGCTCAAAGTAACCTGGGATACTAGAAGGAACAAAAGAAGAAAATTAAATGGCTTTGTTCCAAAATTATTTCTCAGACTGATGTCACCATATTAATCTCCACAAAGTGACGAGAGGCAGGGAACTCAGGTCCTCAGTCCTACAACTAAAACTGACACACACCTCATCACAATCAATGGGGCATACTTTAACTTCCATTAAGAACTTTATCTCATAGTGGTATAGGGAGAACCCTTAATATTAATTCAAAGGTCTTCCATTTTGTTATCTATTTATTGCTCTGGTATACTTCAATTGAAATTAGACAGGAAGAATCTCTCTGTGAAGCTAGTGAAAGTAGTAGGATACAAATGAAAATTCCATCTTCAAATAAATGTTCATACTGAAGCCTTTCAGAAAAAAATGTCTCTCATATACTGGGAATGGACCAGAGATGTAATTATTGCTGTACAGAGGGGAACCATTCAGTATACTCAGTCTGTACCCACCAGCTATCTTAAACAAAAATTCTTGCATGCAAAGTTGCAGTACTGCTCCCTACATCGAGAATGCTGCAAGCAGAAAGAGCAAATTCAGATATGAAAATGAAACTGAACTAAAATAAAACATAGACAAGTGCGGGGGCATCATCATTTTTTCTTCTCTGAGTGTCTCTGTCACTGTAAAGCATAATGCAAAATATCATAGCCCCTGCTGGCAACCTCACTCTGACACACACACACACACACACACACACACACACACACACACACACACACACACACACACACACACACACACACACACACACACACACACACACACACACACACACACACACACACACACACACACACACACACACACACACACACACACACACACACACACACACACCAATCACCACAGTGCACTACTATTTTTCTATGGTGGCAGTGTGATGGTGTAACAAGGCACTAATTGATTTGCCTCCACTCCTCATTAATTAGCATAACCCTTTTATAACACAGAGTGGGCTTGAAAGCTAGTCTATAACTACATTAAACATGTCGCATAAAGCATGTTTCTGAAAGCAAGACTTGAAGCAGTTTCATGAGTATCAGTTAAATAACACAGCTTACATAATGTATTCGGCCTAACATGTATTCAGTTTATTATTTCTTGAATATATTTTGTTCATTAGCCAGTCTGCTATGCTTTATATCAATATTGCAGTTGCTAAAACTAAAATACAGAAAGCAGCATGTATGTTGCTAGCTGTAGTTATGTTTCAGTATCAGTCATTTGTTCTTGTTTACAAAGATTTCAAGTAGTCTCAATTGCATTTGTATATGCAATGCTCTTAAAAATTTCTTTATTCATTATTAGACTGATTGTTATTGTATTTATTGTTCATCTTCAGAAAATGGTTTAAAAGTGTAATATTGTTAATTCATACATTTTGCCACAGCTATATAGATCCCTAATTATAAGACACAACTTTCTTACATCAGCACAAATAATTCTAATTGTGTTTCACTTATTGAATCTTTTAAGATTACTTGCAAAGTTTAGCACTCTTGTAGACTAGCTGTACATATAGAGTAGAGTGTGATGCATTCTGAATGGAAGAAACATCTTTTCAGTACCACTTCATAATAAGCTCAATGAGGAACATGCAGTACAAAACCCATTCTTCCTTGCAGATTTTTTTCTCAATATACAGAAGTCAGCATTACTTATTTTTGATAAAATGTTAGTCCCCAGGATAGGGTTGCCCCTCGGTAGTGTGCCATGCATATTAATCATGGTGCATTGCCAAGGGAGAGGAGAGGAACATGGTAACTGGATCAGTGTAGGGAGTGTAGTATCAACTGTGTCCGCAGATGGGTAAGACCCTCCCTTCACTGTCCAACTGTAGTATATCAATGTATTTTTTTTTTATTTAAAAAGGATATTTGCTCGGCACTGAGCACAACAAAGCTAAGCGTGACTGAGGCACCTGCCAGACATCTAAAAATAGAAACCAAATGCATTTAATTTATACTTAAATATCATGTTTAAACATAGCAGAGTTATGATTTCATAAGCAGTAGGTAAAGGGTTTGAATATAAGAAAGGGAAAATATGCATTTATGTTTGAAATATAAATGATGCCAATTATTTTTAAATTCTGGCCTGCTGCTCTACTAAGACCTGTTAAGACCTGCTAAGCACCTCATAAACACAATAATGGCTTAAAATGTTTATGCAAAGCTTAGCTCTGCTTGTCTAGTCTGTGCACCACTAAGCATTGCTAAGCATACGGTTCTTCGGGTTTTCACACTGCTCAGCTCAGCTGCACAGCTGTGTTGGTTTGTGAGCTGTTAAGTGATGCACTACATTTTTAAATGTTGCCCAATGGAGTGTAAGAGTGGGAAAACAGGCTATGTTAAGCCCAATAGGCAAGAATACAGCATAGTCCACTGGAGTTCTGTCTCTGAAGAATACTATGGCAGGGATTGGTGAGGGTTCATGCTTTTGGGCACAGCGTTGGGTCATCCTGGGTCAAGGGTCATGGTCAGACTCCTTGTAAAAACCATGAAGGCTGGCTTCTGCAGGGAGGTTACCAGGGCTCAGAGTGCAAGGCAGAGGCCTGGGACTGGCTGGCAAGGGACTTCGCCAGTGCAACTGCTATCCACCGCAGAGGAGAGCAGTGTTGTCATTACTACAATGGCCTGAAGAAACATAAGGTGGATCTCTTGGACACCTGGGTCCAAGAACTTCAGACAGGGGATTTTCCACATGTATGTAAGTACATTTACCTCTGTACTGCCAATATCTAATCTGAATGACTACTAAACTGGTATGCATAATGGTGTGCTTCTCTCCCAACAGCTGTAGAGGAGAGGGCTTGCAACCTCAAGGAGCATGCTGAGCGCTTGGCCATGTTGCACCATGAGTGTGGTGAGTACAGATGTATTATGCTAACTATAGTGAAATAAGCAAGAAAGAGTAAAGCATTATCTGCAATTAAGTATATATATATAGTAAAGATTGTATTGCAATGAATGTGGACTTAGAGCTGTACTGCAATAAGTGAATACTGCCAACGGTAGTGCAATAAGCAGGGAAGAGTAAGGCATTAACTGTAAGAAGGTATTTACAATAAAGTTTCTAGTGCAATAAGTGTGTAATTAGAGTTGTAATGCAACACCTGCATAATCACAACTGCTATGCAATAAAACCTTGAAATTATTCCAGAAACTGCATGAAGTATGTCCAATAAAGTCTGTTATGCACAAGTGTGGAAGTAGAACTGTTTTATAAGAAATGAATTATGACAACTGTTCTGCAAGAACACATCAACCAGTACCAATAACACCAAGGTAAATTGTGTATATCAAGAATGTCTTGTTCTAACCATTGTAGTTGAGTTATATGTATTCAGGATGTGAGTCAAGGTGATGTAGTTAAGTATAACAGTGTAATAGCTGTTGACTGCAAATATAATGGCTGATTCTGGGACACTATTGTTCACATAGTGCTCTGTCATCCACAAACAGCAAATAAGCAAGGTATATGGATGAGGTAGCCCATATTATCAGTAAATAATTGTGTGTTTAGATGTCACAGACTGTATGAATCATTAGCAAGAAAGTGAATGTACAGCATAAAATAAAGGAAATAAATAATATTACAATAAAATAAAGTAAAATAAGTAACGTGTATTCTAGGTATGGCTGTATGTCTGGGGTGTCTGCCACCAATTCATACATGCCACGCAGATGTCCTCTGCACTCACTGCTATCGGATTCTATGCCCATGCCTGCCAAGCAAGGCATGATAGTTGTTGACATACATATCTCTCAAGTGTCACACTGTCATGTAATGTACTTAGTAGTATGTAATCCCTCTGTCACAGGTTTATTATTGACATGATTACCTAAACTGCAGAGTATCAATACATCAGCCCACAGTACACCTTGGTAGTTATATAGGGCCACCTGATGTGCATGCATTCTGTGTAGTTGTGTAAATGCAGTTGTTATTGTTTGGCACATACTGTCCCAAGCAGATAGCTTGAGAGGTATGTAGGTGCTACAGCAGCTATAGGGGACTTGTACACAGAAAGAAGGGACAGATCTGTAGAGTAGGTAGTGTACTGTTGTCAAGTATATAGCCAATAATAGTACTAATGCCCTGTTTTTCTCTCGCTCTCCACCCCTTATCTTCATTTATTTATTATTGTTATTCATTGTTATGGTTCACTATTAACATATGTTGTTACATTAAATTGTATCTTGGAATATGTGTTTATTATTGTTATGTATATTAACAGTTGCATATTAACATATTTTGTTGAATTACCTATTTTGTTGGCTTTATGCTGTAACTGTTACTGGCATGCTCTTATTATACTGACTGTTTTGTTATTTATTGTTGTGTTTCACATAAAATGCATTGCTATGTACATGGGTTATTTCCACTGCTCTGGCATGCTGTTATTGCTAACAATATGTTTTGTTCATAACTAACCTATACTTATTGCTATACCTCTATCACCACAGCACGTCAGGATTGGCCAGTTCCCAGTGATCCCCCTACCCTACCCTACCTCAACTGGCTATGGCACCGTGTCCTGGAAAGTCTGGATCCTAGGCCAGGTGTGCACTCTCCACTGCCCTTACACCACCTGCAGCATCGGGTGTAACCACCTCAGGGGACTGGGCCCAGCCTCCCCCTGGGAGCCATGGCAGAGGGGCGGTAGTCACCAAACAGCAACTATCGGCCATGGTATGCAGGATCATTCATCTGAGCTATGAACATTGCCTGTGCCAGATTGCCTGTGCCAGATTGAGGGCACACTAGCCAACCTGGTGGGGCAGGTTGGCCCTAGAGCCCAGCCTCCAGCACAACCAACTTTGGTATGTCAGTCATGCTGCTATTGTCTGGAGGCACATGCATCTCCGAATCCACAACACCCTCCCCATCCAAGGTGTTTACCCCCTCATGTGTCACACACCACCCCTTTCTGCTGTCTTGTCTGTCTGCTATTGCATCCTCTTCTACCCACTGACCTCCCCACATGTACCTCTGTCCCTTCTCCAACACTCTTTCCTTAAAAAAAAAAGGTGGCCACCTGTCCCAGAAAAAATATATATCTCCCCATACATAGCTCTTCATTTTACACACAAGTCCACTGGACACAACTAATATGGTCCAACTGGCTTGACAACACATTTATCCTCCACCCTCTCTCTGGGGTTTGAGAGTCAAAATTCCATCTGCAAAATCTGTTGAAATCCATAGCTGTTGCTGTACAAGAAATGGAGAGGAATGTTTTTTTCTTACACCCTTCCTGCACATCCTTACCTGCTGCTCACTTTGTTTTCCCCCCTGCTTGCCCCCATTTTTCCACTGTCTTATCACCCTCTTTTCCTTTACTTATTTTTAGCACAAAGCACCACTTGAATGATCTTTAATGCCAATATGCATCTATATCATAGTTACTCATATGTTGAGAATAAACACCTCTGCCGAGTCTCAAACCTGGGTCCCTCTTAACTACAGCACAGTGCATTAATCCACCATGCTACACAGGTGTTAGGTCACACAGATGTTTCCAACAATACATACTGACTGCTACCTACTGTCATTAAGCATGTAAATATTATGTAAAAGGAATGGGAAAATAGGAGTGTACCTTGGACCCTGGTGCAATAGTACACCAGTGGACAGCCAAAGACATATCAATGGATGTATGGGAGGCCTGTGATAGCAGGTATATGTGCCCTTTTGTCAGCAACTTGTGGAAAGACACATGCCAAGGCAGAAATGACAAAGGACATGTACAACTGGGACCTTGGTGCAGAAATACAACCATATAAAGCTACACACATATACTCATGGGTGTAGAAATGTCTCTCACAGTCTGTATATGTGCACATATATCTTGCAAATATACATGCATTTGCAGTGGCTCAGTAGCTCAGTCTATTAACTGCCTTCCATGTAGTACATTTAACCACATACAGTCATGGGTTTGATTCCAATGCTGTGATGCACTTCAATTACATTATTGTGCAGACAGCAAGTAATGACTGTGTCTTGCAGTCTTAATCCCCACAATTTACAACTACATAATTAACTGTTACCCAGTTTTGCAAGATAAAGGCCTGCAGGCAGAGACACAATGCACATATCCATATCACTTAACTATATGTTGCCTACCACTCTGTTATTCACACTGTTGCATAACATACGTACCTTATGCACATGCTCCAGTTGGACTGTATATAATACTCTTACCCTGGCTCTGCTGTAATGACAGCCAAGCCACAGCTGCCACAGTTACTCATGCAGCTTGCTGTCTAACACAGTGTTCACAATCCCCCATGTGTTGTAGCTGCAGCAGCAGCTGCGGCCTGCAGCATACATAGCTGTATGTAAAGGTAGATGTTACAGACCTACCATTCCTCCCAACCTCCTAGAGCAAGGGATCCGAACACACCATACTTACTGAGGGGTGGGGGGACAAAGGCCCAGAGATAGGGATATGTTCAACAGTTTGCCCCCTACAAATATAGCAGGTTGATAAAATAACAGCTACTGCATTGGCATGCATATTTTGATGGGTAAGAAGAGTGATACTCACATGTCTCTCTTACCTTACTGACATCAACCCAATATGTTTGCCAGTGAACTCCAAGATGACCACAATGTTATGGGACACTGACTAAACATATGAGGCAAACCTGTGCACATACTTTACAAATCTCTGCAGTCAACAGTAGCTTGATCTACCTTGTGTGATGCTTTAATCTCCACACCTCAGTAATGCCCATCTCAAACATTAAGAAAGAGGCCAAGGTCTACATGAAAGCCTTATATATAGCATTGTGGTGACGTGATTGGCTGCTGATACTGCAATTTGGTTGTTTTGGCTGCATTTAGATATTCTGAGCCACTGATTGGTGCAGAGGCAATTACCTGCTAATGAGCATTACCTTCAGAAGGCAAGCAATTGGTGATGAGGAAAAGATCTGTATGAGATTTCGGTCACACAGACACTGTATGTTACAAGCTTTTCCAGAGGAAAGATTCAAAAAAGGAATACTGCACTCCACCAGGTATGTAACAGATGTCTCCATATAACGGGATGCAGATGGGAGGATGGAGGCATGGGGAATAGGGAGTACAGCAGTAGGCTTGTTGTAGATCTATGCTATTGAGATGTCATTGATACTCTGCCCTCCGGCACCTACAGGCACAACTCACACCTGTCCCTGCTTTCCAGCATATCTCAGTTCTGTCCCTATCAATCCCTCCCACAACGGTTAGCTGTTGTAGGAAAGCTAGTGGATTACATGTACTACATAGTGACAATAACTAAGCGTGTACACTCCTGTAACATCAAACAATGTACTGTATGTCACTACCTCTTATTCTGTGAATGTGTCACATATATAGTTCTAACATTGTTAAAGTATCCCTGAATGTCCCTGTTGTACTCTGGCTATGCCCCCTGTGTCATTGACGTCTGTTCCATTTTGGATCAACAGCTATGCCTGACATACCTGGCAAACTTCTACAGCAAGAGGTCAGGACAAAGCCATAATTAATGTTGGGCCAATGAGCCATACTCTATATACATATATATATATATATATATATATATATATATATATATATATATATATATATATATATATATATATATATATATATATATATATATATATATTGTCCGTACAATGTAAGAACATGAGTAGACTAACACATATTACTGTGGCATAACTGTTTTCCGAGGGGTATGACATGTGAAAGTCAAAATCTGACTGTATATTCTGACATCAACCATCAATGATTGGTCAACCATTTGTCAGACATCCACAGGTTTGTCTGAATAGGACTGCATGTAAGAGGCAAACATCTTGACAGTCTGTAAACATCTTTATAACGGAGAGGTATGATGCCCACAGGGGACATATACTACAGCAGGGTTGCATTGCTTTTTTTCATTGTGGCACACTGGAATTGCTGGACTGGCCCCATATAGTTGTAATAGCATACTGCTATTTGACAGTGGCCGTATGATATATTAGTGGGAAGTTGCCCATAGGACACACACCACAGTAGACTGCAGTAATAGATGTAGGGACATACAGCAGAATCTATCTCTGCACACAGGGACATAACCCAGTGTTGTTACTATCTTGGTGATATTCACACATGTAGTGCATTTCCAGATTGTGGGGTATGATGTGTGAGGGAGCAGTGGATAGTGCAGATTATTATGACCATGCAGGATCTGTACATAATGGATGTCCACATATCTGGTCCTGTAATGTGTTCCCTTCTTGTTATCTTTCAGGAACCATGTATTGCAGGAAACATCCACCATTCACAACTGCAAATAATGACATTATACTGGATGGCCTCTGGCACCTTCATCACATCTTGCTTAGCAGGGCTCAGCACAATCATGAGCAGCAGGTAGCATTGTGGGCAGACCTTGTGTGGGCTGTTAATCACATTGGCCATCAGGATAGGATCCATAAGCAGGTCCGACACCAAGCCACAGATATGGTAAATGCTGCACATCAAAGGGCAGCTGCTGTTGTCAGGGATCATGCTGCTACCAGTGGAGGGTCTGTGATGGAACAACCACTCTCAGCCACAGAGTAATTCTTGATAAACCTAGGGTCAATCAACAATTCCCAAGCATCCATCACACCATAAATCCAGGAGGTGGGTGCCACAGCTTCCACAGAAGAGGAGGGTCCAGGTAAGTTCACCTTGTTCACCAGTGTAATACTGTATCAATCATTGTGGCAGACTGTACAAAACAGTACATGGGTGACAGGTCTATCTGCATTCAGGAGGGGTTGGGTTTTATGCACAGTTGTGCACACATACTCAGAATGTCAGCAATATAGCCATTATCACATTAGCTACTGTACATGTGGATATATGCACATATTACTTTGTAGCACTGCAGCATTTGGTGATGCTGACAATACCTCTCCCTCACCATTTCATAGGTCTGTCAGGTCTGGTCAAAGACCATGGTCCTGTACCTGGTAAGTGTGATACTGTTGTTTTATGGATCATACATACCCTAAAAAAGTTAAGAGCTACCATATTGCCCTATGTACACCTGTTGGGCTTAGCCAGAGAAGACTATTTGCATGTTCCATTCTGGAACAGTTAACTACAGTGCATAGACTGGGTAATCACTGGTATGGATTTGTACAAACATTAACACATTTGCACTTATAGGTATGAGCAACTATGCAGCCTGCTATACATGAGACAATTACACCAAGATGCAATGAGATGGTGCATACCTGAGGCAGTGATACTACACGAGGCATATCATTCTCAAGATAGATGTACTGGGTGTTATGTGTAGATCTATCGTATACACTGTCATATTACATACCTCACAGTTGTATTGTACTGGCAACATTAACTAAATGTAGTTGAAGTGCATGTTATAATGGGCCTGACTTGTCTTTGTATGTTGTTGTGAGTTTGTCTGTTGTGCATAAGAGCAGAGATGAGAAGATTTGGCACATGTAATGCAGTTGTGAATCCTCATCTGTATGAATTTGTCTGGATTACCATACATAATAGTTCAGGTAGTAATGCACTGCTTTTGTCTTGCTTCTCACAGGTTAATGGGGGGGGGGGGGTTGGCCTCTGTCCACCTCACAAACCTGATGTCAGTGTCTCATTGGACTCTGATGATGATGGTAGCCATACAGAGGCACAGTTGGAGTTGGCAGGGGCTGAATCTGTCCCAGAGGTTGACATTCCTCTTCTGTCCCCATTGTCCCTGCACACAGTCAGTATGCCCGCAAATACCCAATTACCAGAGGCTACATATATTGGACAGTCAGACAGTGGTGACATTGCACCTATGGCATCAGTGAGTATAGACAATTGCTATTGCCAGAGAACAGGTGAGGTCCCACACAGGCATACTGATAGGGGTGCTGCCCATCCACCACTTGTCATAGGTGTCACCATGGATCACTCGACACATGTGTTGGGCCATCACGGAGGCACAGGTACATTCTGAATACAACACCAGATGGATGTTTAGATTTATGGATGCAGCACAATCTGACATATGTGACTGCCTCCACCGCACTGTGGACACCCAGGATTAGTTCACTGATGTAGTGGAGAGATGCTAGGCTGAGATAGTGTCTATCTTTAACCGCACATTGTCTGTGCTGGAACATCTGGTTGGAGTTGGGCGTCAGACACATGGTTGTAGACCAGCAACACCATCTGCTGAGAGTCCACGTGGTTGTGCACACTCACACTCCAGTAGTGGCAGTACCTCCAGCACTACTGAGGGAAGTGTGCCTGTCCACACGATGATGTGGCAGGCCATGGGCACGTGGTTCTGGCTGGGCATGTGGGGGACATGGGTCCAGCAGACAGCAGTCACATCAGGAACTTGAACCAAATCTGATCTTGGGCATTGTGGCACCAATGCTACTCCTGGTGGAGCTAGTTCCCGTGTTCATGAATAGAGATCGGGAACTGTCCACTCTACCATATATGGTCCATAGCTGTCCACCTTCCACACATATAGGGTTAGCACTGGGATTTACTGTGTACATGCACAAACTCCAACACCACTGTCACATGCAGGTCACCAACAGACACACACAGCACATTTCTATGGCCCATCTAACCAGTACCCTTTCCTGAATCACACACATGTCAACTATTTGGCACAGCCTAGGCCTCTGACACCTCCACACCACACCCTGTGCATGTGATGATACCTGTGCACATCCTTGCCATCCATGCCAATGATGCAGAGACCTGCAAGTATGCATTTGATACACAGAGTGACTATATTACTTTACATGTGCTTGTGTAGTGCTTTAGTGTTATGCCATGGCAGCTGCTGTGGACCATGACAGGTACTGTATGCTGACATGTGTCATGACTACACATCAGACTTTGTGTATCTTTGTTGCCTGATGGTACAATGGTGGTAGTGTTACAGAATGACAGGTGTGTCATTGACCTGTGTATATTTTTGTCCCAGGACTCTGAGCAGTTAAGCTATGAACACATGGTGACAATACAGTGGCATAGGATGGCAAGGCAGCACAGCAGAAATATGATGTCACCAAGGTATGCCAGTACATATGCATGGCTCCCTAGGTGCTTATGTGTAGAACAGTGTGTCAGGGACAATGGGGACAGTCAGCATTATCATGCTCTCATACCCTGTTAGAAGGTCTGCTACCCTTGATACTTGTCACCTGGGTATTCGGCATGTATAAATCTAAATGGTGGCAGACATCAGTTATGCTTATGTAGAGGAGGACAATTTAGGGCCAGTGTCTAGTCACAGGGCCATAAATTGCATAAGCAATTCATAGGGGTAGGCCACACTAAAGCTTGCAGTACTTATCTCATGCACTACGCTGTTTATCCACTACTACACTCTTAGCCAGTGTCCTTAAGGTGGATGACATCAGCAGGCCTTGTAATAGAGGCCACTGCTGAGGCCAGCAGCTTGTCAGTGGGTTTAAAATGATTAACCCTTGCACAGAAATAGCCCAGAAGTGCTTGTCTGAAGTGTTGTAAGGGAATATATTCACACACACACATGGAGTTGGATGCTGTGAGATTAGAGCTTCTATCTACCTGGTGCTGCGGTAACGTTGTCACCTCACAGTCAGACGCTGTCCGGTTTGATTCTCAGCTAGAGCATCTTCTGCGTGAGACATGTGTGAATGGGCGTACCTTTGTTTAAGGTTGTGCATCAGGGCTGGTAACTCGGCATGTAAAAATCAACTACCAATCATTAGCAGACCGGAGTTCCGCTGTGGCGACCCCTAACCAGGAAAAGCAGAAAGACACAACAACAAAAACCTACTTAGCATTACATACTGTAGCTCGCAGTACTTATGGCATAGGCCACACTGTTTACCTACTACTACACTCTCAGCCAGTGCTCTTAAGGTGGATGACATCGGCAGGCCTTGTAACAGAGGCCACTGTTGAGGGCACAGCTAGTCCATCAGGTCTTGTCACAAAGGCCACTGTTGAGGCCAGCAGCTAGTCAGTGGGCATAAAATGCATAAACATTGCATAGATATAGCCGGCATAGATAGCCCATAGGGGCTTGTCTAAAGTGCTGCAAGGGGATATAATTACATATATACAAACACACAGATGCTGTCAGATTAGAATGCTTACCTATCTAGTATTACACACTATAGCTCACAGTACTTATCACATGCATCACACTGTTTATCCATTACTACATTCTCCACCAGTGCTCTTAAGGTGGATGACATCAACAGGCCTTGTAACAGAGGTTATTGTTGAGGCCAGCAGCTAGTCAGTGGGTGTAAAATGCATAACTATTGCATAGAGATAGCCCATAGCGGCATGTCTGAAGTGCTGCAAGGGGATATATTCACACATACAAACACACACACACACACACACACACACACACACACACATACACACACAGTTAGATGTTGTTAGATTAGAATTCCCTCGCAGTACTTACCGCATGTGCCATGCTGTTTATCTTCTACCATTCTGTCAGCCAGTGCTCTTAAGGTGGATGACATCAGCATGGAATTTAGAGCCCAACACCCAGTCAGAGGGCAAATACCATTGCACAGAGACAGCACATATGAGCATGTCCATAGTGCTGAGAGGATATATTGATACACATGCACACACACAGGTGGAGGATGTGAAATTAGAACTCCTACCTAACTAATATTGCACACTACAGCTAGCAGTACCTATTGCACACACCACAGGCTATGTCTGTTGTACATGCTGATGCAGGCACAGTATTGTGGAGTACTCTAAATGGCCTTGTGTTTGACAGCATGTGTGGCCTGCAGAGTGATACTGCTTGATACTGTTTTTGCATCTAGTATCCTAGGGGAGGGATACCTGGTTATATCCCTGCTATGTGTGTACACCTACCAGTCTGGCCATATATGGCTATTTGCAGTTTGATAGCCAGACATGTGGGCAGGGACTATATGGCCTGTCCAAGGAGTGCATTGCACCCATTGTGCATTACACCACCTGTGTACCTATGTCTGCTTGCATGGTGACATCACACAGGCTCAGGGGTCTGTGGGTGAGTGGATTATGTGTTTTGATGTTGGTCTGGTGCCATTGGATGGCTGTTCTTATGTGCATGTGCAGATAACCTCAGCAGTCAGGGTTATGTGAGAACATTCGTACATCCCCACTCATAGCTATCTCAATCTGTATAACAGGGTTGTCTCCTTAAATGTAGTCGTGTGTTAGTAATGTAAATGTGTTTTATAGATGTATGTATCATTGTACTTTGCATAGCTATATATACATATTGTTATTATATATATATATATATATATATATATATATATATATATATATATAGATAGATAGATATATGTGTGTGTGTGTGTGTGTGTGTGTGTGCAACATACTTATAGAGATAATAATCAAGTGGGAGGGGGACAGGGAGAGACAGATATGTATACGTAGCTGTATGTCTGTACAGATATATATCCACATAGCAGGTCTTTGGGCAGATGAGGCAACAGACATGGGCTCAAGTTAGCTAAGTGTAGGAGCAAGCCCAGCATGACTGTCAGCACTTACAAGGTGTCTCCAGGCCAGACCTACCTATACTCCAGTCTGAGATTTGGTGTGCTGCAGCCAAATGGCTGCTGGACCTGTTTCCACAGTCCAATACCTCCCTGATATTTTGTCCAAGGCATTCACCGGCAGTTTGCTGAATGTAATATGTGACCCATACCTATCAACTATACAGATTGCAATGGAATGTGCAGAGGTTTGCATCATATTTTTGGTACATTTTACATAGAATTGTGATTTTGTGGCACATTAGGGGCATAAACATTAAAGACTGACATTAGGATATGATGAGAGACATTTGAGTTACTGACTCTATACACATCAGGGGATTCATGCTAATGCAAGACCTGTTATTCTATCAACTTTACACATTTTTCTGGCCAATAGTTAATCCTTCTCCTTATATTTGGGCCTTTGTCCAGATTCCCTGCTCTAAGAGGTTGAAAGGTATGATGTGACTGAGGTACATGATGTAATACCACACACAGGGTGACAGTCCCCAAACATTTCACTGTACATGATTTTGCAGAATGTATGTCTGCTCTGTTCCTCATACAGTTTTGTTTATCTGGTAATACAGTATAAAATGCAGTCCATTGAATTGTTGTAAGTGCTGACACAGTCATGTGATGGCCTTTACATACTGCAGCTTATCTGATCTGTTGCAACCTGCTGTTATACTAGACACCTTCAAAGTTTTTCAGAGCATGTATAATATCTGTAGGTTTGGACCTCTGCCCCCCCCCCATTTTCTCTGGCTGTGTCTAGCTTCCTTGAAGTAACATATTATGGTTTTATGACAGTCTGTGGGACTCCTGCCATACCAGTAACTCACATGCAAAAGTTCTAGGTGCAGCCAGCTTTGAACCATCAACACCATCAACCAAGCTAATGTCCTTAGCCCAGTAAGCCACACTAGCCTCCAGAAAGTGAGGTTTAATTCCCCACACTATCAACAGCATAAAGACATACACTATGACCCCTACTGTGACCCCAGCATTTTGTGGAAAATACATGTGGCTAGGTTCTTTGTGACAGCACTGGAATTGTATGGTCTGCTGATATAGCCTTGCAAGCATACTGTTACTGCAGTTGTATGGGAACACTGATGTGTTGGGGTAGGGGACTCTGGCATTGACAGTCATGTGTCTGTCCTATGACACCACTGTTTGGCATTTCCCTTGCATAATGCAGTGGGTTTTCCAGCCATGTGGCCTAATGCATATTATGGGACACCCAGTATTGGACAGAGTACCTATTTTCCCAAGTATCTGTTAGTTCTCTGCATGTAGCCCAGTAGCCAGTCTATTCCCTTGCATACATGCAGCAGGTCCATGCATATGCTGCCATAGTCTAGTACCCTGTACATTTGTTGTATAGTATACTGACTTACCTTGCAAATGCAGTGGTTGAGAGACCTGTGTTTCAGGGCTGACTCTGTCTGATGCAAACAGTACACAGTCAATACATGATTAGGTACAGGTTGTGTGGGCTGGCTGGCATCCTTTTTACTATGTATGTGAGTCGGAGTAAAGTTTCAGTCCCTAGGACCCTAAGTTGTCAGTGCATGTGCTATGCATTGTCTCTTGGCCAAGGCCACGGCATACTGGGCATGCCTATGTCTGACCACAGGGACAGCCTCAGGGAGTTCCTCTTTCGAGTCCCCCTGTGGGTGTGGTTGTGAGAACCTAGGCACTGGTGGAGGGCTGTGTATCCCTTATCTCTGATGATCCTGCCAGAAGCTATTTCCATAGGATCATATTTTTAGCATGTCACATACTGTGAACATCTTTGCACATGTGGCTGGACAGTATTGCAGGGCTCCAACAGATATATCTAGGCACCAGAACCATGACATGAACTGCCCAAACACATGCTCTATGATGTTCCTAGTTTGCATGTGAGCCTCATTACTGTGTTCTTCAGTGGCTATGTGTGCATTTCTGATGGGTGTCATCCACAGTTCCATTGCATAGCCAGCATCCTCCAGTAGATTGCCATATGGGATGCCCTCCCCAGCAAACATTTGGTACAACTGTGATGCATGCCTGATATGGCAGTTGTAATAACTGCCAGGGCTACCAGCACACACATTCATGATAATGCCCTGGGCATTGCACACAACCTGGCAGCTGATGGAGTGATACCCCTTACCGTTAATATATACTCTACCCTCCTCACCGGATGATGCTTTGATGTGTACATGAGTGCAGTCTATGGCACTCAGTGGCTCAGGGAAGTGTGCTACATGGCAGAAGAGTTGCATACTGCTAGCCCTCTCCTCAGGGTTGCGGGGTAAATGAATGTGCTCACTGGCATGTGTTAGCATGGCATTCAGGAACTGGTGGAGTACCCTGGATGCCGATGCCTGTGAGACCCCCATGATGTTCCCAGTTAGTCTTCAGAAAGTAGCTGTAGCTAGTATCCTAAGGGCTACACATATCTTTGTTTCCAATGGGATAAGTCCCACCTCTGTTGGCTCTGTGTCTGAGTTGAGGGCAGCAGAGCTCAGTGAGTTCTTGTAGTATGTCCCTGTCCACCCTGTAGCACTCTAAAATCTCCAGCTCATGAAGCTCCTGGAAGGTTACCCAGGGCCTGAATACTTGTCTTCTTCTCAATCTAGGCCTACTGTCAGCAGCAGCATCAGCACTGTTGTCAGCTTATAGCATATACAGATGCAGAGCTGCCCCTAGCATTGCTTTAGTTAACAATCACACGTTTGTACTCCACTGGTGCAGAGTATGGGGTTGAAATCAGACTGTAGGGCATATGCAACTTTTCTAGTGCTCTGCTATAGGTAGTGCCTGTGTGATTGGCTACCTATGATGCATTCCCCCTGCCAAGCACATCATTATCAGTGTTTTAGTGGCCCAGTTTAAGTTGTACAGGGGTCATCAGTAATATATCTATATATATATATATATATATATATATATATATATATATATATATCTATGATTGGCTTTCACAGGCAATTTTCTTTCTTTTTTTTTTAAACAGCCTTCTCTGCTAAACACTATGGTGTGGCACGCAAGCCTGCGCCATAGATATAAACAATGCTCAGCACTCAATGGAAACATCCTCATAGACAGGCATGCTCAGCACAGCTCAAACTAGCTAAAACATGTGCTCCAAAGTTAAACAAAGCTTAGCAGGCATTGGATATACGCCCCCCCCCTCGCTCAGCTTAATGACACTGCATGCAAACAGGCCCAGCTGAGCTCCACAGTGCTTAAAAAAATACAGACACCCCCCCCATTTGATGTCAGCTAACTCTTCTGTGGACACCAGTGTGGTTCTGATGCTACATGGATGTGATCTGCAGGCACAGATACCCATTTTTGATATTCAGTAACCCCTGCTCATTTGCTTACAGATCCATGCACACAACCAGGAAACTATACTCTCCTAGACCCTTCCTCCTTAGCAACCACAGAAATCTGCCATTGTACATACTCCATGCAAGGCCCTATATTGCATTATTGTCACATGTTTTTTTTTCCATTTTTACACTTTTAAATATTTTCGTTTTGCATAACAGCATGTTTGTGCACTGCTGCATGCCACGCAAACAATATATGAGTATTGCAAAAAAATAATTATTTTACATTATGGCATAGTTTTGCACATATATGTGTCTGTTATGCTATTTCTGTCCTTCTAACTAGGCGTTTACTGCCCCTATTCACTTTTTTATCTCATGTACATGGAATATTTCCATGTATACTTTGGACACCAACACGGGGTCTGCAGGACTGCCTATCTGCTTGCTGGATCACTCCACAACCCTCATTTGCATGCAGTTCATCTGCTTATGTGGTGATTTGCATGTCGCTGACACTTCTGTGTTTGCACACTCATGCAAGACCCACAGCTCTATTTACTGGATTGCACAGCTGCTTACTTCCATGTAAGGTGTGTCCCACTATTCCTACACAGAAAATTAATCCATGTAGGCTTTATTGAAGTCCCCCCTTATCAGGATTTATAAGAGAAGAGCAATAACAAAACTGAAAATGTACTACAACGATTAGATTTTTGCAATACAAGTGACCATGAAAAATTCAAGGCATTGTACATTTAAACTATGTACAGAGTGAGTATTTACAGTATGTACAAAAAAGAGGGGAAAATCTACAACTTTTAAAACTGTTTTTGTGGGGGGTGGTGAGAAGCAAAGTTTAGCAGAAGGGGTGCACGAGTGAGATTAGTAAAGGATAAGGAGGAGAGGGAGAGTGAGAAAAGGGTTGGAAGGTTGTTACAATTGCCTGTTGATGGTGAATTTTCTGTGTTTGAAGGAGGCATATGAGTTTAAAGTGGCTATTCTTCTGAGCCACTGGGTGAGGGAAGAAGATGGAACTAGGACTGAATCGTATTAAGTATAATTGCAGGCCTCAGTGTTAGGTACAGACTTTGCAAAGAGTAACACAGTAACTGCACCCCTGCCTTGATGCATAAAAGGCTGATCACTCTGAGTTTATAGAATTTCTTACATTGCAAAAATTTACCTTAATATATACAAATAATATGACTATTGAAAGAGTAGACGACAAATGACATATCACATGTAATAAAAATTTTGCCAGCGATACACATTGGAACATGAGCTTCAATTTCATTAATTAGACCTTTCTTATTAGTTATTATCAGATTCATTGCACACTGACCATAAGTCAGAAAATAATATCCTTTGTCAAAGTATTCAAAGTCACAATATCCAAGAACTCAGAGTCATCATGGCCGTAACTAGCTACAATTATTCATTCAGTGTTACGATAAGGAAAACAGTTTATTAAGCAGACAGTTACTTAATCTATAAATTTATTATGTTTGTTACTGTTCATACTGGGAGATCAATAACATGCAATAAGCCCTAACTCTGATATAATAGCCAGGCTGTCAATGCTGACAACTACAATCCTTGAATCAGTAGCTGTACTAATGAGCCTTTCCTTTGAATAATGGTCGAGAAACTGCCACCTCCACCCTTTCACCTTCATAAAAATATGTTATCAGCCTTCTAGGTTTCTCTTATTATAACTATACAACAATTATCTTGGATTATTAGTGATATCACTTTTCCCCTTTTTCCTAACCAAACTAGGTACATTTGTATAGGAAAATTTTACAGTGTTATAAGTACTCTTGAGATTTGCTTCTTTGAAAGTGCATGATTTGTTCAGACAATTGTTAATTAACTTTAAATTTAGAAGCAGATAATTTCTCCCAGAGGTAATGCACATACAAGCCATCCCTTGTGGCATATTTTTTATCCAAAGCCTATTCCTCCCATGTTATAATTAAGCAATAGTCTATGACTGTGCCTGCATGTATCAGGATTTGACCACTGCTGGTGTGGTTTGATCATGAGGGTGACACTTGAGTGATCATAAACCTGACACACACACGCACACACACACACACACACACACACACACACACACACACACACACACACACACACACACACATGTGCATTATTGCTATTATTTAGAAAGAGATTGCTTACCTTTCTTAAGTAATGTGTTTGTATAAGGGTACTTAGTCTCTTTCCACGTTGTCTTCTCTTTGCTGCAGTACTGCACATGCATGTAGATCTTATGTTTCCATGCATGCACAGAACAAAAGTACAAGAGAAGCATTGGTGAAAGAAAATAGAAAATTGTACAAGACATCTCAAAAAAAAAAAAAAAAAAAACATGAGAAAAATCAGATAAGTTTCCTTTTCTTTAGAACTGCAGAACATGCCTGACATGCGAAAAATCAGACATGTTTCTTTTTTTTTTAGGTTTGTGGAACATAAGTGACTTTTATAATGTTTTGATGTGCCCTTATTTCAGAATGCTGTTATTGATCATATACCAATAGAAAGTCTGGTAGCTCAATGGTAATTTAGTGGCTGGACTTTTTTTTTCTATTGGCATTTGCTCAATTTACACTGGGCATTCTGGTTGAGCTGTCAAATCAGCATGCTCATGTCTGAATACTAATGATCCTGTATTGTATAACAATGCTGAGATCATTTATAAGACAATATTACTGCAAGTTGTTGTTAAAGATTCCAGCCTTTGTAAATTCCCAGATGAGGGCATAATTTAATTCCAACTAAGTCTGATATTTTTTAACTGTAGACCCTGTAGTACTGTGCAACCTATGCACCAAAGAGGTAGACTTCAGATCAATGCCTTCACAAAGTAAAATTGATTTACTTTCTCATTTAATGACATAGAAAAAAATCAGTACATCTGAGAATCTCGGCCCTTGCAAGCATGAAACTGTTACCTTCTCCATAGTGAGGGTAATCAGTTTCAACACAGACTCTTCCAAGTCCAGAAAAATATCACAAGTGTTACTTTAAAAGTGTTAGAGTCATTGTGCACCTATTGTAAGACATTGACACAATTGGAGGTGTCATATGCCCCTGAAATAAAGCCTACACTTTTGTGGTAAGCTGCAAAAAAATCAGTGGGAAAACTAAAATTAGGAGGAGAAAGGTGTGATTAATGATTATGCTGTCTGTTTACACAGAATGGTATGCACTTAGTGCATGCATTAATGAATCCCAAAGATACTTTTCTCAAAAAGCATATGAAACCTCCAACTGTGTCAAAATCTTAAAATGGGAAGGAGGCAAAGCCTGAATGGCTAATTGAAAGCAGCAGTATGTTAGAGCTCCATATAACTAGTTAAATAAGACAGGAAAAGTATTCTTTTTTTTTTTTCTTCAAAGTATAAAATCTTATAGATGAAGGACTAATTTACATAATTAGAAACTTTGGTGACGTTTTACAAATAATTTCCTCTCAAAAAGTTTGGAGATATATTCACTTGTTAAAATAAGCAACTCAAATAAATCTCACCAGGATGCTGCCTTAAAGAAGGAACTACAACAGATGGCATCTACCCTGCAGGAGTTGTCTTTGAAGATGGATGATTTTAAAGAGAACCTGGAAAATCTTAAAACAAGCAGTCAAAAACAGGCTGACACCCCCAAGGAAATGCTACAACAACACCAGACAAGGGATAACAGGAATAGAGGTTTGTCTAAATGACTTAGAAAGCAGACTTAAGGAAGAGGAAACACAGAAAGAACTGTTTCTGAAACAAACACTTGGTTGGTTAATAAAGTAGATGACTTAGAAAATAGGGAGAGGAGAAATAACATCAGGATTTTCGGATTACCTGAAAACACAGAAGGTGAGGATATTATTTCCTTTTATCAAGCTGGATCCCTGACTTTTTAAATTTAATAGAAGGACTTTCCTTTGACATTGAAAGGGCACACAGAGCTCCTGGGAAACCTGCCACTAACTGAAACTCTCTTCCTAGGTCAATAATTATCAAATTTCTTTCATACCTGAACAAGGAACTGATATTAAGATCTGCTTGGAGGAAGGCACTTCTAAAATATAAACAGAGCCTGATAAGATTTGATAATGACTATTCATCTAGAATAATGGAACAAAGGAAAAAAGTGTAGCCAATGATAAAGTTTCTGAAACAAAATAACATCAAGGCACAACTTACATAGCCAGCTAAGATAAGAATACTGTATGCCAATGAGATGAGGACTTTTACCATCTTAGAAGAAGCCTCTTCATTTATTAAAACTAATAATGTGATTCCTTTACCAGAAGATATGGATTGGATGTCACCTTCTCTCAAGAGAACAAAAGAAACAAATGTCTGGACAGATGTCAAAAAGAAGAAGCAAAAGACTGATACTGTTACAGCCAAATCTCGCAAAGCATCTACTATGATATGAATTGTTTAAACATTACTTTAAAGGAACAATTTTATTGCTTGGAATTTTAAAACAAAGGTAACTAACTACTGGATTCTTTATCTATATTTTTTGAAAATAGATGACACATGAGAGTTTTCACATTACCTCAGGTATGTAAAACAGGGTACTTTTCTTTCACAGAAGGAGGGTTATATAGCACAGAAAATATTTATACTGTAAATCAACATACATAGTATATGTGTATTTTCTCTTAATTTTCTCTTTTCTTTCCCTCTTTTCTCATTATTTATTTTAACTGCATTCTGTCTCCCTTTTTAAATTCTCTCCTATTTATTATACTAATATAGTCTGTATATATTTAATAACTCACTATCAATACATAGATAAATAATAGTCTAAAATAATCTAGTTTTAAGGTAGACTAATTGGAATAGTGAACTTAATTGTCATTACAATATTTATTAGATTAATGATAGTCACTGTTATGCTTATTTGGATTGGGGACATGTTCGTGATTAACTCTGAAATGTTCCATTCATGTACATATGTCCTTTGAATTATTTCCTTTTAGTATTAACAAATACATAAAAAAGGAGGGAAAAATGTACTGCTGGTTAAGAGAAGTGAGACTTTCTTCATATTCTATTTACATTGCCATAGTAACAGTAAACAATTGCTGCAGTTTCTAAGGACACTGTGAATCTGTGATGTGCATTTATCCTCACAGATAACAAATAATAAGAAAATAATGTTGTTTAGCTATTAAAATGAAAAACAACCTAAACAAGGTAAAACAAATACATAATAGGATTATTTGTAAATATTTTATGATTTATCCTCATAGGATTACATATTCCTGGAAAAATAACTGAAATGTTCCTAAACTACATGTGCACTGAAATGTAGCTGCTTGATTAAAAAGTATTACTCACTTTAATGTGCTGATTTCACAAGCTGTCTGCACTGTAAAAGTTACATTTTATATGGTACTTGAAATTGTCAGTCTCTAGAGGATATGAAAAAATACGGTACTTACGTATTATCGCAACCAGATTTTTGCGATCGTAAAGGTTGCTTCCCGATAGTAAAATGTGTCCGGTAAGATTTTAAAAATGGGAGACAATGTGTTTTCTTTGACAAGGAAGGGTCTTTTATGCAGGGTTATGAATACAAATTAGAAAAATAGTGAACTGTCTATGCATGCACTTCCCTGGCAGCAGCATGTCATTGCATCTTCCCGGTTACTGAAATCATTTCATGATTACACGTAGTAAGAGCACTTTCCCAAAACATCTCATTGCCGGACAATGCTCTCTTCTTCCTGTACTTTGTGGCTGTTAGCAACCGTTTTTTTTTTTTTAATTTTGACCTGAAGATGTCTTTACAAATAGTACCCCCCCAAAAAAAAAAATGACCAAAACCATCATTACAGGGTCTGCCTTTGCCTTCTCTGAAGGCTGCTTCCTTCCACACTGTCAAAATAATCCGTTCGTCAGAACAACAGCAGGCATTCTAATTCAAGCGTGCGTGTGTAAGGCACTCTGAAAACATGAAGCGGGTTTCCTCAAATGTTTGTCTTCCCCTTCACAAAGACCCTGTAACGGAAAGCTAGTCCACAACAAATAAAACAGACCCTAAATACCACCTTACAGTGGTTTGTGGCCTCGTTTGTACAGAAGTATTGTAAATTTGCAACCGCAAAAATCTGGTTGCGATAATACGTAAGTACCAAAACTACATATTACTTTTTGCAACATGTTATCTTTGCAGTTACCTCACACTCTGTACAAACTCACTTGGTAACTGATAGCTATTTATTTAAAATATCAGTTTAAATATTAAATGTGCCCTTGAAATTCTATTGACATTTTGACAAAATATAATCGGAACTGTAAAATGAATGACTTGAAAGAAGTGAAGTAGTGCATAGATTTCAGAGACAGTTCTTGACACTACAGTAAAAGTAAATATATATATTCAAAGGGAAGTATTGAAATGTTTTAGTCTTCCAGTTAAAATAGCTTACCGTTAACATTTTGCAATATCAGAAAGTTTGAAGAGCTAGGAAAGTACTATTCTTTCTCTTTATAATGATTATTAGAGAGATGTTAACTCTGCCTAGTTTAATGAATTGTGACACATGTTTATGAGGAAAAGTGGACTCAATTACTCACATTGGTCTACACATTCCTGGAAACTCAACTGAAATGTCTCCAAATTACTTGTGAATTTAAATGAAACTGCCTGATTAATAAGCATAATTTACTTCAACAACATGAATCCATAAGCTATCTGCTCTATATATGCTACATTATATATGTCACTTGCATATGACAGTCTCTAGAGCACACAAAAAATCCGTATTATTTTTGCAACATGCTATATTTGCACTAGTCGTACATTCTAAACTAACTCAATTGGCAATTGACAAGTTATTTATTTGAAACATCAGTTTAAATATTAATTGCGCCTTTGAAATATTGTTGCTGTTTTGGCAAAACAAAACCTGAATTGAAAAAGGAATGATTTGAAGAAGTGAAGTATTGTACAGATTTCAAAGACAGCTATTGGCAATACTATATAAGTAGAAATGTATACATACAAGGAAAGATTGAAATGCTTTACACTTTTAGTTAAAATAGCTTATTGTTAACTTTTTGCTTTATCAGAAAATTTAAAGAGCGAGGACATTATTTCTAATTTGTCTTTATAATGTTTACTAAAGTGATATTAGCCACTGCCTTGTTTAATGGATTGTGAGTCATGTACAAGATGGACCACTGCATGTTATTTCTGTTTACCAATGTTTGCTGAATTTCTTTTATTAGTACTGATTTAAAACAAGGGAAAGTAAGGGAAGGGAAATCTCTGTTTTTGGTCAAGTGAGGAGAGGCTTAAGAGTATTCTAACTGCCCCAAGAACTCTCTAAGATGCTCTAAATACTAGTTGATTAATACTTACCTAAGGTAAGTCCTGATTACCATATAGGTATCTTCACATTCAGTCTAGACCTGATGGGATTACCCATTCTGGAAGCAGGAAGTGCCCTATGCAGGATGGAAATTGTCAGGGTGATCATAGTTCATTCTTAGACTCTGCTTTGTAAATCTATAAATATGTAAAAGCACTGCACACTAGAATGTAGGGCACCTCTACTCAGAGTCAGGATACCACTGATAAGCCATGTCTTTTCATAAGTGTAAGCTGAAGCTGGTGAGCTGAAGGGTGAAAAAGTAAAGGAAGACAGTACACCTATAGTAAATTCATATTTCATTGGTAATCACTCACTGTCTCCTGTAGAGTCCTTTTAGTCAAAATATTTTAGTAATAATCTATTTGTTGTAGGCTCATTTAGAGTATGCTCATCTGTTGCATTTAATTTATCCAAAATGACATATCTGACATGTTTGGGATCTCTTAAGGGTAACTAAATATTGGATATTTTCTAAGTCAACATAATAATTGCTTAGACTACTAACATTCCATCCTGATATATAAAATACTATAGAACAAGAATAGAATAATATAGAATTTCATATCTCTTTTAAGAAAATTCTACATATAATTTAACATATGGAGCTCAGTTGAGATTATTGGTTAAAGGTATGAGTTATAATCCAATAGATCTATCTTTATCTATTGGATTAGGAATGACTTTCATTCCATGTGTAATGGGAAATTCATATTTACTTGTATTTGATACTTTAGAATTAATATTTTATAGAAGTACTTTTTTAAAGCCTGACAAGAATTTTACCCTACTTATATTTAAAGAAGAAGGAACATTAAATTACACTCCCAAGTTTACACACATAAAAATAACATTCAATGTTATCAGAGAATATGGTATAACTACTATAATCAAAATTAAAAAAAAAAAGAAGCAAAAAGTTTCTTCCAATAATAACTTGAAACGGATTTAGCATTCTTATCATTAAATACTAATGGCATAAATAATGCAAATAAAAGATCAAACTTACTAAAATATTGAAATCTAAATAAGGCACAAGTAGTATTTCTCCAGAAAATGCATTTTAAGGCTAACGATAGCTTTATTTGGAACCCTAAGGACTATTCAGGCTTAGTTCAATCCTTCTATAGAACAAAGACAAAAGGAGTATCAGTTCTCTGGAAGAAAATCATTATCACTCCAAAAATTATTTATAAATATGAAGACAAAGGTCTACTAGCATTTGTTATAATTAAATTTAATAACAGAATATGGACCTTAGCTAATCTATATTGGTTCCCAAGAGTTGGAGCAGGAATGATTAAAAAACACCTAGATTTTATTTCCAACAATTATAAAGGAAATCGTATACTGGGAGGATACTTTAATTGTACCTTAGAAGCTTCTGAAACCACCAAGAAGTCTTTTTGCATAGCACCTATTTCAAAATCCTTAAAACAATGGATTGATTCATTTAATTTAATTGACACTTTTAAAGAAAAAGATGATACATCCTTATTATTTTCCTATAAACACCATAGATTTGGAACATAAACCAGAATAGACAAATTATTCATAGTTCAAGATTTACAAACAAATTCTTCAACTTCTCAATAGTTCCATGCCCCTTCTCAGATCATGACTCTCTGATAATGAAGCTCCAAATAGAGTTTAAGCCTTTAATCCTCTCAACTAGAATGACATCATATATCATAAAAATTAAATAATTCAGACCCTGGATGTTGTCAGAACTACAATTATTTCTTGAAATTAATAACACAAAAGAAATCAGTAGAGTCATGGTTTGGGAATAATTAAAAGCGTATTTATTTGGTAAGACCCTTAGCTGGTACAAAAACAAAGTTAGAGAGTAGGAATCTGAATAATTAGACTGGCAAACCAGACTCAACAACAAAATCTAAAAAAAAATCAGAATTGTCCAGAAGTCAAAAAAGAAATAGAGGAATTAAATAAAACATATGATGAAATTCTAACACACAAAACTGGTCTAGCCTTGGAAAAATTAAACATAAACTCATTAGCCACCTCCCCCCGATATCTACATAAGTTATCTACAAGAATTAAAATACAATCTAAAGCAAATAAGATTAGTAGTATATATCATGAAAAGAAATGGAAAAAAGTATCAGATATAGGAGACATCCTTGAAGCATTTTGGTTCTATTATATGTAACACTTCAAAACAGAAGATTTAGATACCAAACAAATAAACGTAGATACAAACCTTATCAACATGAAAAAAAATCCCGAAAACTTAAAACTAGACCTACAAAAACCTATATCCTACAAAGAAATTATTGACAAGATAAAAGAAAGTAAATCTAACAAAGCTCCAGGGATAGATGGTATAATTACACAAATATACAAACTCTTCCCTTCAACAGTAATGTCCGTTTTTCATAAAACTTTGCTAGAAGTCCAGTCAGAAGCAAAAATACCACCCTCATGGAAACATTCTCTTATAACACCAATTCTAAAAGATAATAAACCATCAGACCTTTGCACCTCATACAGACCTATATCATTACGGAATAATGATTACAAAATATCCATGTCAATACTGGCTAACAGAATGAAAATCCCACTTTCAAAGACAATGAGTAATGATCAAATTGTTTTTTTATATAACAGGCACACACATGATAATATTAAAAGGATACTCACTCTTATAGATTATGTGAATAAAGAAGGTAGAGAAACACTTGTAATCGGATTTGACATAGAAAAATCCTTTGATTCCCTCAACTGGGAATAACTATTTAAAATGTTAGCATTATTTGAATTTCCTCCTTCCTTCATCTTATTACTCAAAAACATATATATTAAAAAAATAGCCTACATTAAATTAAGTCCTTTCACCTCAGAATCTATCCATATAACTAAAGGTACTAAACAAGGATGCCCCCTTTCTCCTATTTTGTTTGCTCTGGCTATAGAAATACTTGCAGAAATAATATGCAATCGAAGAATAAAAGGAATAGAAGTCTGTGACCAGTACATATCTAAAAATAATGCTTTTTGCTGATGATATTTTATTAACACTATCAAACTCCAGGGATTCATTAGAAGAGCTAGAAGAAGTAATGGAGAAATTTTATAAGATTTCAGGTCTACACTTTAATAGAGCAAAATCAATATTTCTATTTTTAAATAAGAGAAAAGAACTACAAGTTACAGATAAATCCATCATAGGAAAACAAGAACTTACGCTAAATTATTTAGGAATAGTGTTATGCAAAAATATAAACAAAACAATATCAATAAATTATAAAAACATTATTGAAACAATAAAAATATATATAGAAAAGTGGAACAAAATCATATTAACTTTTGAAGACAGATTGCAATTAATAAAAATGGTCTTTGCCAAAAATACTATATGTAGCAGTAGCAATACAGTCAATTCCTTAAAGATGCATTCTTAAAGAAATAAACTCATGCTTAATAACATTTTTATGGTATCCCAAAAAGAATAGAGTTGCTCTAACTCATCACATTAGACCCTGGAAATAAGAAAGATTGAACTTCCCAGAAATAGAAACATATATAAAATCATCTGTGCTTAAAACTACAATAGACTGCATTAACCCAAATTATTTTGCCAACTGGAAAGAATTAACAATGACTATATTAACAAAATAATTTAATCTGTTAAAACAATTTTCAATAGTAGACAAATCAAACAAAATCTGGTACATACTATGCAAAAGCATACAATATAACAAAATCTTCTAAAACAACACTGATTAATCATTACATCAATTCTTTTAGGAAACTTATCAATGCAAACATAGATCTAAAATTTTGGTTTGACCTTTTAACCCCATTTACCATCACTAAGAACTTTCCTCACAACATATATAGGGAAACAATAACCTCCTGGGAACAAAATGGATTCTTATGCTCGTTTCAATGTGTAAATAAATGTTTTAGATATACATATGATAAAAACTGCTTACAATATTCCAACACAGGACTGGTTAACCTTACAAAGCACTCTAATGTACACTCAAGATTTATGCAGCTTAATTAATAATTCCTCATTTAAAGATATTCCAAATCTAATAAGTTTTCTGTATGAATTTATATATAATAGCTGTGAAAAGAAAAAAATCATTTCAGATCTATATAAAGAGTTAATAACATATAAAACAATTCCCAAACCATCATACTGGCAGTTCTTAACAAAAGATCAGTCATTGCAGTTAACAGAAGATATTAAAACTAACATCTTGCTATCAGTTAATTACACCTCTAACACACAGTACTGGAAAATATTTAACTGGAAATACTTACATAAAGCATTTTTAACACCAGATGGAATTAAAAAGATCAGTACTACTACTAATGCTTTTTGCTGGAGGTGTGAAAAGTCAAATAAAGCAGACAGGATTCATATTTTTTATGAATGTAATAAAATTAAATCATACTGGAATTGAATCAATCATTTGTTACAAGCTTTATTTAATGAATCCTTTACCTTAACTAAAGTATTGATAATTTTAAATGTAAATGAAGGTCCCTACCTGAATAAGACAAATATGTATTTGTTATGGACAATACTTGCTATATCTAGGGAATGCATAACCAGAAGGGGGAATTCAAATACACCCCCGACCTTGGAAGAATTCTACACTTTACTGAAGACAACTGCATTGATGGAAATAAAAATCAAAGAGCTACGAATCTATCCCAGGCCATTGGTAAATAATCCTTGGAAGAAAGTTATATCTTTGTTGGATACTCTGCAATAATCAATATTGTATCTCTGATAACTGACCTGTTAATTCAATATTTAGTAACATACAGTGCATATAATTGAAAGTCAGGCTATTGTAAATATTGTATATATTTGTTTAAAATGATATTTAAAAATATTATGTAAATGTTAGTTTAATTGAAAATAAAAAAAATATACTTCAGAAAAAAAAAATAAAATAGGTTCAGAAAGACTCTAACAATTTAAAAGTGAAAAATAACACTGGTGATATTTTTCTGATCTTGTAAGAGTCCGGCAGAGACCATTCTAAACAAGCACTTTAGTTTCTTTGAAGTCTCTAACTCCATTAAATCTGGGTATTATTTATGTGTATGTGTGGGTTTACTTCAGTAAGACCAAAATTACACTTAATCAAAGCTTACATTACAGAGACAAAATCATCAAACTTTGAATACACTGAAGCTTCACAGTCTCATATTTTTAAAGGAAATAGAGGTACCTGACCAACATTCAGTGTAAAAACACACCACAGTATGTCAAATCCACTCAGGTGGGGGCTGTGTCCCCCACACTCCACAGCCCCAGATTGCACTACAGTGGAGAAAAGGGCAAATTTCCCCATGTTGGCCAAGTGCCTCCATTCCCTCTAAAAACATGCAGCAATGTGAAACTTCAGCTTAATGAAACTTCAGTGATGTTGTCTCAGTAAAGTAAGTTTGATTAAGTGTAATTTTGGTCTACTGAAGTATATCCATATATACATAGCTAGATTTTTCTTGTTTGCAATAACAGTCTTTTTCCTGAACAAAAAAAGGTAATTACATTATTTTAAGAACTGACATGTAGAGAAGGAATATTGTGCTGTAATAGTGATGGCCGTACTATTACCACTGATGTCACTACATTGTAACTGCATTATTATGTGTTTGTGATATAGATGCCAAGAAATGCACCTCAAGAGTAAAGTTACATGTTGATAACACATTGTAGTGCATGCAGTTTTAGCTGTTCTATGTACTACCAGTAACAAAAAAAGTATAAAATGTTTTAACAGAGAGTAGCATGCCCTCATGCTATTTGCTTAAGAATTCTGAGGAGAACAAATGATCAAAATTAGGGATAGTTTTTAAATATTCCTCTAATTCACTTTAAAAGTTAGTTCAGCAACAGGTTTTGCATCAGCATGTATTTTCTGAATGGAAAGATGTATGAAACAAAGTGTGGCAATTTTAACTGACTGTAATCTTCAGAAAATTACCAGTAAAGGAAAAATACAATTTACAGAGAAAAATGTGAGAGAAAGTCAAGGAACTTTTGACAGGAATAGACAACAGGTTGCTGCTGCTGTTCTTTGCCAGCAGACGCTGTCAGTCTCTAGAGTGAGACCCCTTTGTAACAATGCTTAGTACGATGTGTAACAATTGTTACCATCAGGTCTTACATTATTAACAAATTCATCTTTTTTCCTGATTTTGGAATATACTCAAGCTACTCCATGTACCACAAACTTGCTATATGTTTGATACACTGAAGTCACAAAACTCATCTTGAAAGTAAAAGTGAAGAGGTGAACTTGTTAATATTCATTTCAAGGATGCATAATTGTTTCATTATGATTGGAGAGACTTGGTCATAACTCTTTATAGTACAATGAGTTTCAGCTGCTCTGAATAATACTAGTAGCAAATGGAACAATCAGTTAATAAAGCAATGAATAAAGTGTTGAAGCACAGAGTACTTTGCAGTTATGAAACACTTAGTGCAGCCACTCAAACAGTAGTTAAAAGCTGTCTGCATCTCAGACAATAGTTAGAAGCTGTGTATGTTGCCCAGACAGTAGTTAGAAGCTGTCTGCCACTCAGACAGTAGTTAGAAGCTGTGTGCCTCTGATGGTCTGAGAGGTTTAAATTTGTTAAATGCTTCAGTTTCCTTTTAATGTACATTAGCTTAGATTAATGAAGTACTATACAAAAAACACTTACTAAAATCTGAAAGGGACCACAGCTAGCCCAACTGGTCCACATTTCTCATTTCTTTTGTCTTTGCATAGATATACATATGTGTTGTCTCTGCTCATGACTCCTGAAGGATGAGAGCCTTTCAAACAATTGGCAGGCAGATAGATATAAAATTGCAATCATCTACCTGTGATTTCTACAGACAGCAGTGCAAACACTGAAAAAAAAAAAGAATGAAAACAAAGAGCTCAGTAAATCCAAGGCTACTAAACAGCTTGAAGCATACCATTCTGGCAGATGTCAAACTATTATATCATGGTCAGGTGAAGTAAAAAAAGAGGAACACTTGTGGGTCTGTGGGAGGGAATGGGCAGGCAGAGACAAACAAGACACACTGAATCATCAATGATCACTATGTGCTGCAGTTATGAAAGGAAAAAAATACTGACCTCAGTAAATTCAAGACAAGCAAATAGCTTCCACTTCAAAAACCTTACTTGTTATGGTCAGTGCTATATACTATTTTTGTGCCAGAGCCTGTGAGGAGAATTTTATTTATTTTTTATTGCCTTTTATTTACCTGGATAGTCTAAATGGGCAATCAGGCCCACGTCCTGTGGAGAACCGTGGAGAAAGGTTCCATTAGAGTTACAAAAGAATTACAAAAATTACAAAGAATTTACAGAGAAAAATCAATAAATTTCTTAACTGTAGAAATGGGGTTTTAGAACCATCCAATGAGTAATAGAATCAAGACAGAGGTTACTACAATTTCATTTCTGTAGGAGTGTTAGACAGTAAAGGTTACATTTACATATACACCAATATACAAATTTCATTTTCAACAGAGCAATGAATAGTGGTATACATATATAAAAATACATGTGATTTATTTATGTTTACAGGATATGGTAAGAGAACTGGAAAGTTAGGGTTTAGTGATAGTCTGGACTTGTCTTCATTGCCTGGGACTGATTAGTGAAGTCCCCCAAAATTTAAACCAATGTTAGTCCACTGGAATGGGCTGCAAACATTTCAGATATTTTCAAACACAAACTAATCAACCAGATGTATTTATTTATTTATTTGCATTTGTTTACTGAGACACAGCATGGATCCACAGGCAACTTCTTCAGGTTAAGGCTGGGAACACTGTCTGGTTAAATGGATTGCTCACAGTCACACAGTAAGGAAAGAGAGGCTATGAAATTAAACCATAGATTAATTTAAGATGCTTGTTAACAGCTGATAGCTTTATTCATACCTCTCAACCATGCTGAATCTTTCAGTTTTTACTGGTTTTCAGGTCCAAATAATGGGGTGCCATGATTCCCAAGTGGCACCCCTTAATTTCCAAGTTTCACAGCTTTCTTTTTTAAATTTTGTTTTCGACCTGACGTCATCATGTGCATGATGACATCAGGTCCATGAACAGCCTGCCAGCCTGTTGGAATTGAAGTCCAGGAATGACGTGCAAGTATTTCCGGTTGGAGCAGCCTGCCAGCCTATCGGAACTGAGCTCCGGGGATGATGTGCAAGCATTTCC
The DNA here is from genome assembly GCF_019279795.1 of Protopterus annectens. NCBI lineage: Eukaryota > Metazoa > Chordata > Ceratodontiformes > Protopteridae > Protopterus > Protopterus annectens. The sequence goes on along the minus strand of NC_056731.1, from coordinate 1,065,280,683 downwards.
AGCTGCTCCAAGTAAGGACGAGCAGTTTGTTTTCTTTCATGAGTGATTTTTGAGTTATGTAGTACAATATGGTTTCTACCTTGTTTAGTACAAGCTGCAAGGGAATGGTTCAGTCTCCAGGTCCAGGAACATCCATCAAGGCTGCTGTGTGCAAGCAATTGTGGTTCATTATTTTATTTATTCAAAGCTGTGAGCTCTTTGAAATGTCCAGGAACATTCATGGTTTGTACTTTGAAAGGGAATTTATGGTTACCTGTTCAGTTCTTAAACTGCAAGGGGACATCCATGAAGCTGTAAGGGAATTTATATAAAGTGCATTCGTGGTTCGTTATATTATTTATTCAAAGCTACGAGCTCCTTTAAAGGGAATTTATGGTTAGCTGTTCAGTTTTTAAACTACAAGGGATGTCCGTGAAGCTGCAAGGGAATTTATGAGCTCCTTGAAAGGGAATTTATGGTTAACTGTTCAGTTTTTAAATTGCAAGGGACACCAGTGAAGTGGCAAGGGAATTTATATAGTGTGTGTTCATAGTTCGTTATTTTATTTATTCAAAGCTGCAAGCTCCTTGAAAAGGAATTTGTGGTTAGTTGTTCAGTTCTTAAACTGCAAGGGACATCCATGAAGCTGCAAGGGAATTTATATAGTGTGTGTTCATGGTTCATTACTCTCCTTGAAAGGGAATTCATGGTTAGCTGTTCAGTTCTTAAACTGCAAGGGATGTCCATGAAGCTGAAAGGGAATTTACGAGCTCTTTGAAAAGGAATTTATTATTAGCTGTTCAGTTCTTAAACTGCAAGGGACTTTATATAGCATGTGCTCATAGTTTGTACTTTGAAAGTTGCAAGGGAATTTATGGTTTGTATTAAACTGTGAAGGATGTCAGTTAAGGTATGTGTGTGTGTGTGTGTGTGTGTGTGTGTGTGTGTGTGATTCCCCAGTTAAATATACCTGGTAGCTAGAGTTACCCATGTTCAAACCTTGCACCTTTGGAAGGGGTTGTGACAGCCTGAATTCCCTATGCACCACCACTTTTAGGCCTTTGCCTCAAGTTTTTGTTCTGTTCTGTTTCTCATCTGTGGTTTTCTGGATTTTTGTGGAAAATCAGTGAAGGATTGAATTCACTAAATAATGACAGGCATTTGAATTTCAGACTTCATATTCTTCAGAAAATACATGGTAACACAACCCTTCTATTCTAGCAATTTTCCAAGTTTATAAGATCAATATTTGAAAGTTGTCTCTATTTTAAGGACTGTATTCCCTCATTATTGGTTTTGTCCAGGTGTTTTGTGCTAAAAGGTTTAGAGCTATGGTGAGAGCTGAATTCATTAAATGATAGCCATTTAAGTTTCTGTCTTCCTATCTTTTAGGAAACAGCTTATTTGGCATAGTGGTATGTTTCTCTAGCTGTAGTTCACAGGATCCTGGGTTTAAGACTTGGCAGTAAAATGCATGGTGGTAACACATGTTATTCTAGCAACTTTCCAAGATTTTACAAACAATGTTTAAAATGTGTCCATGTTTTTTGGGCTTTTGTCCCCCCCCCAATAAATTTTGGCTTTTTCCATATTTATTTTGTTGCAAAGTTGAGAGATTGAGTGTTGAGTGGATTTTACAAGGAGCTGAGAGCTTCAGGGGAAGAGAAGTTTAGTGCTGCTTATGCTGAATCTATTTGCCTTGTTAATGGCATAACAGGTTGAATACTTGCTTTTGATGCAGAAGGCTGTGGGTTCTACTCCCACAGTATGTGGATGCATTGCTGTTACTGTACTGTATCACACTTTTAAAGGGGTGGATGCTGCAGTCCTGAGAATGTCCTCTTTGGCAGTGATAACTAATAACTTTGAACCTGTTATCAGTTTGCCATCCATTCCCTATTGCAATATTACTAGCATATAATTTATTAATGTAACATAGGAAATTTATTCCTCAAGGGCAACAGACACTTTATTTATAGATGAGACAATGAAATATAAAGTTGCTTGCTAGCAGCAACCTCTTCATTAGTTACAGATCTTTTTAATGTGGAATTATTTAGGTGACTTTTACATATGCAGAGATTGTGCATGTTTACTGATACTGGTGAATTTTAGAAGTTTGAGTGGACTTTTATGATGGAAATGTTCTGAATTTGGCAGTTTTTGTCATTATTGGTGCATACATTTTGTCTCATTGTTTACTGGAAAAAATGAAATGTTCAAAACAATACATTTAAAACACTCTGTGACAACTGTAGTGTATTATACTAGGAATATCATTTAATACAATCAGGAAGGTGTATCAAAGAAGACATGTATGTTCCATGTGCAAGGGGCCTATGATTTTAAAACAACCTAAGGTTAATTTTTATCTGCCACTGACCAGATGTATTTTCTTTGAATGTGGGTTTCAATGCTGTTTCAATTAATGTGAGTTTCAAGGGTAGAGAAGTTTTAATGCTAAGTCTATTTTCATTGTGAGACTGCATTGCTTTGTTTAGCAGATGTCTATTAGTGTTTGTGTCTTTAAATGAAATCCAAATCATTGTATAAGTAAAGCAGTATGCACATTACAGTGTTTATAGTAAATGGGGTATAGTATCCAGGTAATTGGACATTGCAATGGCTGCAGGGGGAAGGGCTATATATGGGGAGGCCCCGTTCTACCATGATTTTGTAAGGGGGGGGGCGGCAAACTCAAAGACAGACCTGGGCGGCACAAACTTGAGCTATGCCACAGATCAGAAGGCCATGTAGAATGACTTTTGGAGGTCCTAGCAAACTATAATATTCTTTTGCTAAGATTAGAATACTACCTTCCATTAACCGCCCTACTTTTACCAGAAAACTTGCATACTACAAGTCACTGAAAAAATCCTAAGGTTTTTAGTCTTCCCCCTTTCCAATGAACATCATTGCTACACATTTAAAAGAAAATGGTTATCGTTTACTACAGGGTCTGGGTCTCTGGGGCCATATTTTGGTTGTCTGTTCTTCAGTTTGCGTTTGAAAGTTGATATATCATAATTCCATTGGATTGGGTGGGGTTTTCATAATTATGTATGCAAATTTTATTTAGCCAGCATACAGATGTGTACCTATTTTCCTATTTTTCATGGGCCTTTGTCCAAATTTTTGATGTTTCCAGGTTGAGAAGTATGGCTTTATTTCTCTACATGAAATACCAGATGCAGATATTTGGGGGGGGGGATGCACAATCAGCTGATATGTATTCACTTCTAACCATGCAGAAGATAATAAAACTCATTCAGGTTGATGAGAAAATGGGAACTGCAATATATGAACTTAAAAACAAACAGCAGACCCAGCATATGAAAAGTCAGCAAGACAAGACAAGATTGGAAGACAAGAGATCACTTCCCTGGTATTTATTTATTTTTTAATCGAGTCTCTAGAATTGTATGTGATGAGGGCAGAGATAAAATAGCTTCAAAGTGCAGAATCGTCATGTAGTTTAAATAGGATAATTGTGACATGAGTCCTTCAACAAAAGTGATCAGGAAAAATGTCACTCCCATGATAGCTATGAAAACTCATGTTAGCACTCCGTCCTCTAACAACATATGCCAGTTATATCTAGTCTGCTAATTGTGCTATTAAAATCTGAGGTGTTGTAGCCATCAAAGGTGAGATGACTGACACACCTTATTTATGACAACTGAATCGGAAATATCACTGTCCCTAAGGTAAGTAATGTTTTCTAACATGGCATATATTTATGATCAGCTAGATGTTTGCTTTTACACTTGCTAATATACTATTGAATCTAACATGTGTAGTGTATAATGGCTTACATTTGATATTACTTTTAATCAAATGTGATTATGAATTAATGCTCTTATGTTACCAGACTGTGTTTCACCAGTAAATTAATATTGTGCCTACTAAGGCCTCCTTTCCTTTATTTTTCCATTGCTCTCCCTTTGACTTTTTATGGTTTAAAATAAAGTTCTTTAAAAAAGCCCCTCCCCCGAAAAAAAAAGTTAATTGTGAGCAAATCATTCAGATTTTCAGGTTTGCCTGTTAAAAATTGGACAGAATGGCAAATAAGGAATACATACCAGTGTCCTAACACATAGGCAGCTAAGAGATGCTTTATAACATGCATGGGTCCCCTCAAATTATCCATGGTATGGTATGATCCCAGTTATTCTTATTAGGAGTAATATATAACGATAGACCATGGAATGGGTAAGGCCAATCTATAGCCAAATAGGATAGGTTATTTTGAGCACAAAAATGGAAACTGGATAGGCTTATAATGGCCCATAAGGGCAGCTAGCCGAGTACTTATCTAGGAACCTAAGAACATGCCTGTGTTCCAAAAACTGTTCCTTGAAATAATACCTGATTTTCCCCCAGTTTAATAATAAATAAGGTGAGTTTAACTTTCCTGCAGTGCATGAAGTGTTGTGATTATGCTCCAAAATTAGAAAAAAGATTAACTTGCTAAGCACTACTGTAGCAATAGAGCTGATACCGTGCTTTCAGATGTGTGTAACAAACGTTAAATACCCCTAAGCATTGTGATGGGCAAGTGTAAGGGAAGGAACATACCTTCTGTCCCTGAATACTTCTCCTCCTATGTCCATGGGTGTTTACAGATTTTAGCCTGTATGTAACTTATTTAAATTAGGACAGTATTTAAAAAAGGTCCCTGACTCTTTTTATTTACTTGCTGTCTATGTGACACCACTCGGTAAGTAATTTACTTGCTTTCAAAGCCAGTAAAAAACTTCACATTTTTTTATTTTGTAACTGAAATTACATGGAGTAGATAAGACTCTATACATTGCAAAGAGTTATGACTGGATCTCATCAATTATAACCCCCTATTATGTTTCCTTGACATGGATGTCAAGATTCACTTCTCAAGCTTCACTCTCAAGGTGGATTTCTTGTCATCCTTGTCTCACACACATGATAATTGTTACGATCAGATACCCAATCACAAGTCTGTATTGCGTAGGCTATAGTCTGTTTTAATTAATACAATGTTATTTGGGAAACAAAATAATATTTTTCATTAACTAAAAGTGCAGCACTCAGTATAATTTAAAGAAAGTAATTGAAATTCTGACTACCTTATCTCTGTGAGAAGGAAGGCCAAGGCACTGTTTATTTTCTTGAAATGAGGTTTATAACTGCATTATGTAACTGTTCAACCAAAACTTAACAGGTGCTCATACACTCTTCAAAGCTCTGCAGTTGATACAAGAGCAACTTTCTGATTTCCATTCCATCATATCTGAATGAGTTGTCAGGACATTGAACTCACTATCACCTTTTGTATAAGATGCAGCAATATATATATATATATATATATATATATATATATATATATATATATTTGAATTTGTTTACTGGGATAAAGCACTGATTAATTATATCCAATTATATTCTCAAACTGGGTCAAAATATGACAATGCGTACAAAATAGACAACAGTACAATAGTAGAGTAATGCTTAGGATACACAATATATCCAGTGTATTAAATTACAACACGTACAACCTTTTCAGAACATTTGATATATTCTTGTAAAATAAACTAGTGATGTGAAAAGGATCAAAGGTTCTTATTGTATAAGTTTGAGTGGAAATGAGTAAACGAAGACTTAACCGATGTGACTTGAAGGGTAAAAGGTACATCCTACTTGATATCTAAATATGATTTTAGTAGAGAATGGAACTTGCAATAGCAGAATTTCAGGTTACAGGGACTCCCACAGCTTTGGAACTAGAATTGAGACTGCATGGTCAGAGATATGTAGTTTGAAATCTGGGATTAGTGTTTTATGGCCTGAGTGTTTTTTATGTCTATGTGGGTTTATGCCTTATTATTTTTTGGAGATAGGAATAATTAAAATGCTACAAGACTCAGGAGGCTTTTCATTTGCAAAATAGGGAATGGTGAATCCCACTAGAGGAAAATTGTTGTTTAACTTGTGAGCTCATGAAAATGTCCCGTTGGAAACGTCACCTTATACTTGAGGCTTTGTTTATATTTCACACGTTTCTGTAACACTTTCATTAAGCCTATGAATTTGTCAAAAAAAAAAATTACAAAGTTAAATTTTAACCACAGTCAGATTTGTGATTATCTCTTCTTATTGAAGGCAAATTTAACAAAATCAGATGATATATACACACACACACACACGTATATATATATATATATATATATATATATATATATATATATATATATATATATATATAACTGCCATGATGCTAGGAAGGTCTTGCCAACACAAGCAAAAAAATGGAAATGTTTAATAACAATTTCGATATTTTTTGACTGATGTTACGCTTTCCTTTTGAAACTGTTTTCTTAAGGCCTTGTGCAAATATTTATCCAGATGTGTTTCTTAAAGTTAAGTTGTGTTCATGACCTTGAAACATGCTGCTGCCTGGCATTTTGAAGATGGTATTATGTTAGCCTTATGCGCATCACATAAACAGTTATTTCACTGCTGTATTGCTGCCTGTTTGCTTTATTTCCCCAGAATTAAGTAGTGGTTAGAATAGCTTGCTCTGCCAATCCTCTGTATCCATTGACTACTTGGGTAGGTATGAAGAATAACAAAAGTACTTCTCTATTGTAAAGTGCAGACAACTCAACCCAAGCGTATTATCTGTAAGGATTTTCAAAGAATGTCCAGATTTTGCCTCATATTTTTGGCCTGTTCCTCATAAATGTCTGGTTTTCTGGCAAATCATTCAAGATTAAAATCACTAAATAGTGACAGATGGTTAAGTTTCAGACCTCATAACCTTGAGAAAATGCATGCTAATGCAAATCTTGCTATTCTAGCAATGTTCTAAGTTTAGAAAAACAATAAGAAAATTCTGTCCTTGTTTTGGGCCTTTTCCTCCCTGTTCGTTAGGACTTTGTCCAGATTTCTTGTGTTAAGAGGAAGGGTGGTATGGCTCATGCCAAATAAAATAAAATACTTCAAGGAAGGATATGTTAACATTACCAGAAAAAGTTCGATGCACGCACTTTTCAAGCTTTTTACAGAAGAGTATCTATCTTATCTGGTGCCGTGTGCGGGTTCCTGCATTGAGTTAAAGCAGCCTTTTCCTCATTGATTAAGTTGTTGAATGGGGAATAAATGTTAGTTTGTCATTTTTCTGAGAACAGGAGAGGATATGAACATTTTACAACTGGATTACAGCAATTCGCCGCTCTGCCCAATTCACTTGGCAGAATCCTTAACTCTGCCTTACAACAGACATCTCCATCAGGACCCAGAGCAGCTTACAGCACCATGGATGTTTAGGATAGGATGCTTACTGCGAAGTTAAGCTCTGCATATGCAGAATAAGAAGATGTAAATGTAGATAGATGAATGCACCAGCATTTTGAAGGAATAATTTTATTCTGCTTTTATAGGTTTATAGATGTTTACTAGGCTAACAACCACAAGGGCCTTTTTAAGCCTAGTCATGCATCCCAAATCTCTGACAAGTTCTGATGCCCCTTAATAAGTGTAAGCAGGGTCTTGGAAGATGAAAAATCTGCAAGCAATCTTCTGGGAAATGAACCACCATTTACAGGTTGCCTGTGTCCATTAGAGACATAGGTGCCAAACCAATGATGAATTTCCTGTTCTCCAGTCAATTGCCCAAGTTATACTTGAATTTGGTTATGGAGGAAATCTGCCTGACATGGATGGGGAGCCTGATCCAGAGACAATGTTTATTTCTTTAGAATGGACAATTCTGGTGCTGTTTATTTTGTGGATATGTAGGAGGTCCATCAGAATGGGGCCTGAGAATGCCCTGTATTCCAGGAATAGATCTACCCTCAAAAGCCTGTAGGAGAGAGAGTACAGGGATAGGGCCTTGAGGAGGTCAGCGTATGACATTTTACTTAAACCCTACATTCTTTTTGTGAAGAAGCTTTGTGGATGTTCCAGCTGTTGGATATGCCTGGTTAGGTACATACCAAAGGGGACACTGTACTCAGTGATAGGTCTAATGAATGCTGAATACAGTGAAACAATGATTTTCTTGGGCTTAGATGCCATATCTTTGTTTATAAGTTGTGCAAAATAGAAGTATTTCCTCACTACTGTAGACATGTGATGGTCAAAGGCTGGATTACTGATTATGTGTGTACATGGATTACTGTCTATATGTGCCCCAAAGTCTCTGATTATTGGGTCAGCTCTAAGGAGTATGTTATCAAAATGGTAGTTACCAGGGGTGGATGACTTTCCAAAGGGCAGTTATCCATTTCTTGGCATTTAGTCTTAGTCCATGGCTCTGACACCAGCCATTTGTCTGTGTCAGCCCTTTCTGGAGAGCATTTGTGTCAGTGTGGGATTCAGTGGCAGCTCCTATTTTGCAATTATTTGCAAATTTAGTTAGCCAGAGACAGGGTTGCCAGATTTCCGACTGGCCAGGTTCCACGTCTTTAATGCGGAACATCAGAGTTCCGCATTAAACAGAAGTAGCTCTGTGTGTTTATTTTTTATTTGATTGGCCCGGGCCAATCAAAAATAAATAAACACAGAGCTACTTCTGTTTAATGCGAAACATCGCAGTTCTGCATTAGACAGAAGTAGCTCTGTTTTGTGATGTTTTGATTGGCCTGTATACCGGTATACGGGCCAATCAAAAATCGCTAAACACGGAGCTACTTCTGTTTAATGTGGAACATCGCAGTTCCGCATTGAACAGAAGTAGCTCTGTTTTGTGATGTTTTGATTGGCCCATATACCGGCATACGGGCCAATCAAAAATCGCAAAATACGGAGCTACTTCTGTTTAATGCGGAACATCGCAGTTCTGCATTAAACAGAAGTAGCTCTGTTTTGCGATGTTTTGGTTGGCCCGTATACCGGCATACGGGCCAATCAAAAATTGCTAAACATGAAGCTTCTTGTGTTTAATGCGGAACTTCCGCATTAAACACAAGAAGATCCGTGTTTAGCGATTTTTGATTGGCCCGTATGCCAGTATACGGGCCAATCAAAAAAAAAAAAAAAACAAAGTGGAGGCTGCCCGGGATTTAAACCGGCAGTGTGGGGCTTGGGATCAGGCTGCTGATCTCAGGAAAGTCCCGACCAAATAGGGATGTCTGGCAACCATGGCTAGAGACCATTGACATTAGTCTTGACTTCAGAGAAGAAAATGTCAAAAAGGAGAGGTCCAAGGACCTATCACTGAGGAACTCCACTTGTGACTGGCCTCTTTGTAGAGGTGGACTCCCCAATTCTAACTTCCTGGGTCCGGTCTTTGAGCAAACTGGCTATCCACCGAGTGACACACGGGTTTGTACCTAACCTCCTGAGTTTGTCAACAATGCCCGAGTGCTGCTGACACAGGACCCAGAACTAAATATTTAATATATCATTATATATTGTGTGTTTGTGTGTGTGTGTGTGTGTGTGTGTGTGTGTGTGTGTGTGTGTGTGTGTGTGTGTGTGTGTGTGTGTGTGTGTGTGTGTGTGTGTGTGTGTGTGTGTGTGTGTGTGTGTGTGTGTGTGTGTGTGTGTGTGTGTGTTTGTGTGTGTATATATCTGCTGTGGCGACCCCTAACCGGGGAAAAAAATATATATATATATGTATGTATATATATATATATATATATATATATATATATATAGATATATATATATATATATATATAAATATATACAGAGAGAAAGAGATATCGCTGTAGATATATAGATAGATAGATAGATATACATGGGTCTACTTCACATGGTCGAAAGACCATAAACTGAAACTGATTTAGCCAAGATTACAATACCAAAAATAAAAATGCTGAACACCATAGTTTTTCCCATGGCAAGTAAACACTTGCCCAACGTGGGGTAACATGCCCTTTTCCCCACTGCAGTGTGATCCCGGAATGGGTATATATAGTTGGTGGGGGGTGTGCAGGCGCACCCCCCCCACTCATATTGGTGGGTGTGGGGGGGTGGCTCCTCCACCTAGGTGGGTTTCAAATACTTCAGTTTGTTGTAATATAGTTTTGGACAAGTGCTTACTTGCCTGGGAAAACCTACGGTGTTTAGCATTTTTAGTTTCATTACTGTCGTATCAGACATTTCATATGTTATCAATATGTATTGTTAACCGCGAAAGCGCTAATCATTAAAGGTTTTTTACATCACTGGAGTCTTTTGCCGGGGTGTTCAAGCTGTTGTGATTAGAATCGAAGGGTTTGTGTTACATCCACCTGCCTTACAACTTGGTGTCTGGAATCTGTGTATTTAACGTATTGGATTATTTAAGTCGTTTGGATATTGCTATCTCGTTTTTCGAGATTTCTATGAACAACGTTTTCAGTTGAACTGGTTTCCATTCGGCTTATACCATTTTGCTCCTCCGCTTTGGGGTTTTGTGTCATATATATATATATATATATATATATATATATATATATATATATATATATATTCATATTTAGTAGTGTTCAAATATGTGTCCAGTATGTGTCCATTGTGACCATCACCAGTTCATTTTGTAGCAAACATAAACAATGTTTTCTGGCAACTTTTGCAACAAATTAATGATTTACATAATTGGCACTACAAATTTCAACCTTAATTAGAAAAAAAAGATACCTAGTGTATCACAGAATTAAACACCAACTAGTGGTAGTATTCAGGAAGATCTCTAACAATGTGTAATTGCACTAAATAATGCATGGCAATTATCACAGTATAGTCAAAAGCTAATTAGATATGTCTAATGGCCACATGTGTCTGTGCGTGTATACTTATATAGATAGATAGATAGATAGATAGATAGATAGATAGATAGAAAGATAGATAGATAGATAGATAGATAGATAGATAGATAGATAGATAGATAGATAGATAGATAGAGATATGTGTATGCATATTTGTGTGTGTTTTTCAAGGGGCATGAGTGTAGCTTACTGGATGTCAGCTTAAGTGTGTGTGTGCGTGTGTGTCTGTGTGCGTGGTTGTACACGTGTCCATGTGTGCGCGTGTGTACTTGTGTGCGTGCGTGTGTGTGTTTGTATGAGTGCGCTTATGTACTGCATGAGTTTAGCACAGAAACATTTCCAAGGTTAGGGTTTCAACTGCAAATCATAAAGGATTTAAAGAGTCATTGGAAGGAATAGGTCACTCTGTTTATTAAACATGCTGGAAGGCATTGTTTTGGCATATGGAAAGAAGGTAAAAATGATGAAGTCAAAATTTATTTTTATTTATTTTATTTATTTAACATTTGTTTTACCAGGATTAAATCCGACTGGACAACAGGTGTCCTTTTTCTGCGGAGTCCTGGGGAAAAAAGCTCCAAGAAGTGATATGGTGAACAATACATAGGTTAATATGGTGGAAAATACATAGGTTAATGCATGTGGTAGCTATGTTGACATGTGTGAATAAAAATACAGTAGATATCAAACAAGCAGCATAATACACATCACTTATCACATATCAAATGAACACGATAATACACATCACACATCACATATGTGAATAAAAAAGTAAATAGTACGTAGGTTAATCCAGGTGCTAAGTATGTTGACATGTGAGCGAAAGAAAGAAAGGAAAAATTCCCATGAGCAGCATAATACAGTCAGAGGATCAGTGAATTTGCAGTGATAGTACCATGATAAACACATAAGGTGCCAGGAAGTAGGTCCATATTACCAAATATTTACAGTTAGAAAGCACGAGCGTAATTCTTGATTCGGTCAGGAGATCCCTGAGTCTAATAATAGAAGTATGATATATGAACATGAGGTACCCAGAAGTAGGTAAATGCTACTAAATGTGCAAAAAAATGTACAGAACATCTAGGTGGGAGTATCATGTGGGAATTGGGGCTTAAGAGATTGGTCTTCCTGTGGCCTGCAGGGGTGTAAGGTGGTGTCTTTGCAATATCAAAGGGGGTTAGTATAGAGGTGGGTTTTTAGGAGGTCCTTAAATATGATTGCATGAGTTTGTATCCTAAAGGAAATGCATATCATTTTTTCAAAGTCCATTTATATCCAAGAATTTGTAATACAATGCAAGGGAGAGTTCAGGGGTACAGGTCTTTGAAGACTTCAATAACTTTTTCATTTTTCCTTTTACCTTATATATGGAGTGAGAAAAAAATCTTCCCACACAAAACATGGTCACATATACACCTAATCTGTTGGCTCTTATAGAAGTTTTGTGCACTTTTCATGATAACAGACATTAGATAATGAAGAGTATTGTCAATTCATACAATTGAGGATATTACTGCATTAGTTTTGGTTTTACAAAAGTAATCCCTTTCTGATTTGATACTATATAATATCTTCTTAGAAGAATAAATAGATGGTGCAGGTTAAGGCCATTTGCATCCTATCCTGTATCTAGACAGTGTCCTTGGTTTTAATCCTTTGCTTTGGTTTCCCTGAACAAAACTATTGGGGTAATTCAATAAAGCCTACACAGAGCTATTCTCCATGAAGACATAATGGCACGGCCCTAACTCGGAGTTAGGAGGCCGAGCAATCCAGCACACCTCCCAGCACTAGTCAAACACGGATGTGATCACAGTTTCTAAATCACCTCATTTGCTGGTGAAAACCATGCAAATGAGGTGATTTACAGAACCAGGAAGCATCTGTGAAGGAGCTGCATCTGCAGTAAAAATTTATTCAGTTAGTAACCATGTACCAGACTGCAAAAAAAAAAAATGGGGCTGTATTAGGTTGCATTAGGCATGCCAATGGCAACAAAACCATGGCCATTGACATGTACAAATGATGCAAAATGTGAAAAATCAAAAGGTTTTTAGGGAATATGCCATGTTCAGGTGGAGCTCAGTGGCACACAAACATGCAAGCTTGCAAAGAATAAAAGTAAAATAGTAAAAGGGGAGTATTAAATGTAAAATGAATTTCCCATTATACTGGCCAGCATGCAGACTCATACTCATATGGCAGGTTATAGTAGTTGCTAAGGACATAGGCTCTCATGTAGTGCTGTAACTAGGGTATACACAATTAGGTGTATGCAAATTAGCTAAGTTTATTTTATAGCGAAATGGTCACTGTGTCCACACCATGTAGGGTCCACAATGTGGTGGTGTAGGCAGAAGAGGCAGCTGACATGAAAAGGGTGTGTGTCATGATTTGTGTAAGCACATTGGAGCTCAGTGGCTCGTGCTTGCACTCAGCTAAGCACAGCTAAGTAGGAGGTGTGTCTGAGGCTACTAAGCTGTGCTTAGCTGGTTAAAGAAATGCTGAGCAAGCTCATGTACAGGGGAGGGCTCTTTCTGCTCAGTAATGTTTTCACTAGCTCCTCAGGTTTGCATGGAGAGCTGTGGGGCTTAAAACTGGAGAAATTGGTAAAAAAATAAAATGAAATCGACAAAAGGGAATAAACTATAAATGACTAATAAGGCCTCTGCCACTCACAGTGGGTCATTTAAACCCCTCAATAATGTAGCTGTCTGGTGGAATATATCATAGTCAGCCAATCACACAGGCTGCATCTGGAGCACACCAGTATAAAGTATGCAGATACCCTTCAATCTGATTTCCCCACATACTCTGCACCACTGGAGTACACACTTGGGAATTTTAACTGACAAAATGATAGGGGCTGATGCTGCTTTGCTACATGTCTACATGCTACAGGCTGAGGGCAGTGATGAGGATGATGCTGATAACTGGTCCAGACTGAGGAGGATAAGAGTGTTCAGACCCAAGGTACCCTTTCAGGAACTTCATGAGCTGGAGATAAAGCACAACAGGGTGGACAGGGACATACTACAGCAACTCACCGAGCTCTGCCGGCCTCACCTCAGACCCACTGTCAACAGAGAGGAATCCATCCCAATGGAAACAAAGGTATGTATAGCCTTAAGAATGCTAGCTACAGGTACTTTTCAAAGACTTACTGGGGACATCATGTGGATCTCACAGGCATCCGCATCCAGGGTACTCCACAAGTTCCTGGATGTCATGCTAACACATGCCAGTGAGCACATTTATTTCCCCAATACTCCTGAAGGGAGGAACACCAATATGTGCATTTTCCACCGTATAGCTCATTACCCATAGTCTGGACTCCAAAGCACAACCTGGTGAAGAGGGTAGAGTCTACGTGAACCATAAGGGCTACCACTCCATCAAATGCCAGGTCATGTGCAATGCTCAGGGCATTATCATTAGTGTGTGTTCTGGCAGCCCTGGCAGTTATCATGACTCCCACATCTGGCACACCTCACAGCTGTACCATGCATTTGCCAGGGGGGACATCCAATACAGCCATCTAGTAGGGGATGCTGGTTATGCACTGGAACCATTGATTATGACACCCATCAGAAATGCACACACACCCATTGAAGAATGCCATAATGAGGCACACGCATAAACTACGAACATTATAGAGCATGTGTTTCAGATGCTCAAGTCACGGTTCCGCTGCTTGACATATCTGGTGGAACCCTGCAGTACTTTCCAGCCACATGTGCGCACATGTTCATAGTATCTGCCATGATACACAGTATGATCCTGTGGAAACAGTTGTGGCAGGAGCATCACAGAGAAGGGAGACATAGCCCACCACCATTGCCAAGGTCACCATAGGCACAGGGGGACTCAGAGGATGAACCCCCTCATCCTGTCCCTGTAGGCAGATGTAGGCATGTCCAGTATGACCTGACGTTGGTAAAGAAGCAAGGCATAGCACATACATTGACACCCTAGGTACCCAGGGACTGAAACCTCACTCCGACTCACACACACATAGTAAAAGGGATGTCACACACATCACACTACCTGTACCTTACCATGAATAGGCTGTGTACTGTGTGTATCTAACAGATTCAGCACTGAAGTGCTATCCTCACAACTGCTGCAGGCACAAGGTAAGTCACTCTTCTTAATAACAAATGAATGGAGTAGTAGACTGCAGTAGCATATCCATGATATTGCTGCATGTATACAAGGGAATGGGGTGCTACCGGGATAGCAGCAGACAACTGACAGCTATGTGGGACAACTGGAAATGTCTACCAAATACTGGCTGGCCCAGAATATGTAGTAGTCCCCAAGGTGCCAAAACTCACTGCAGTATATATAAGGGACTCAGACACTGTGGTGTGAGAGGTCACATTATTGGATGTCAATGTTGGAGTCCCATACACACCTCTCAGCCTCTCACAGCAAGCCATCTGTACAAAGACATAAAGAAATGTGCATAAAAGGCTTACAAATAGGGATAGTTATGAAATATTGCTCTGACAAACTTAGTGATATGAGAACAGGTCTTGCTGTTGCATTAAGTCTCTGAAGGGTAAGAAGTCTTATACTCAAATGTTTGTCATTACTTTTTAACTCCGATCTGTAATGATATATGAGAATTTTTCAAAGATAACCACAATACTGTGCTAAATGGACCTGAAATATGAAGCAAACATCTGGACAGTCTGTGGTTATTTGTACAATTGAGAGGTATGCCCCCCTTCCCCCAACACACCCGTGTTCCTACAGAAAGGCAGTAACATTTGTGTTTGTAGGGTAATAGCAGCAGACCATATATTCCCATGGCTGTCCCAATCAACTTGCTAACTTGTTACATGACCCCAATATGCAGAGGTCAATGTGCTGTGTCTGTACATGATTAATACTGTTAGGAAGTAGAAAGCACTTACTGTTGGCTGCTGTGGCTTAGTGGTCTAAGTACAGTACTGTGATTGACAGGGCCTGTGGTTCCAGAGTGGCCATGCCTACTATTTTGCATTTCAGCTGCACCTTAAGTAGGAGTTGTACACTCTGTCCAGAAGGAAATATTTGTTACTGCAGGAAATCTGGACAATGGAGGGACAGAGGGCCGCATATATGGACAGCACACAGTTTGGAGTAACCTACACAGCACCTAGTAGAACAGCAGATTGTGACAAGTCTGTGTAGTGCCAGGTTACAAATGGCTTCCACACTACTGTGTCAGTACTGACAACAAGTCTGAGTGCACCATCCATAGCCCTGAAATGACAGGGTGTCACAGAATGTACACACGTATGCCACACATATCTGTTCTGCTCCTTATAACATTGCATTTACCAGCCAAGCTATGTGCAAAACAATAAAGGTTGGTGTGAAACATCAATAACAGACAGTTGACAAGCAGCTGTCATACCCATAAAAAAATGTAAGCTAATACAAAAACACTGTACCAACTGTCTACACTTGGAAGAGCAATAGTAACAGCCTGTCCCCATGTCTTGAACTTTGTCTGACTGTTATATATACATGTTATATATAAACAAATGTTTGTCAGTGCTCCCTACATTACTCTATACTGATCTACCACTCACATACCAGGAAATCACATTGCTATGTAGAATATACCACACATATTATGAAAAACTCTGCTCAGTCCATTGCTCTCTGTACCCACACCAGGATATGACTCAGTTAAAATCCTGGACCAGACTACAGATACCTCTGGAATGGAGTCCAACTTTCACTTTTGAAGGTCTTACTGGGCATGCTCCTACACTTAGAGAATTACAACACTTGTATAAACTCATATGTGACTATACAACTGTGTTGTCCAGATACGTCTTTGCATACAGACAGCTATGTACATCATAAGTGTGTCTCGCTACACCCATCAGACAGGATTACCCTCAGCTATCTGGAGGTGTCACATATGTGATAAATTTGCATCTGATGAGTGTGATAGGCATATATATATATATATATATATATATATATATATATATAGATAGATAGGTAACATATACAAATATATCAATTGTATACAGGCAGAGACAGGGGAGGGAGGGACAGACAGAGATGGATAGAGAGAGAGAGAGAGAGAGAGACAGACAGACAGACAGAGAGAGAGAGAGAGAGAGAGAGAGAGAGACCCTGAAAGGCATAGAGTGATCTCCTCATGCAGACAGTTGCACACTGACAGTAACCACTGGCATGTGTTAGTATGAAGGTGACCTCCATTGTGTAATAGTAGTCAGTTAGAGGTTGTAATCTCACCTCACCTGCCTTGTGTGTGTGCGTGCTTGTGTGTGTGTGTGTGTGTGTGTGTGTGTGTGTGTGTGTGTGTGTGTGTGTGTGTGTGCGTGTGTGTCTGTAGGTTATAGTATTTTGAGGCCTTTTCCACCCAGTAAACTTCAAAACTGCCTTACTTTACGAGGCTTGCAGATATCATCCACCTTTGAAATACCTTTGGACACTTTTCAGCCCTATAAGCTCTGTGGCGCATGCGATAAATATGTAGCACTATAGTAAGTATAGGTAGGGGTTCAAATCTCAGCACTGGTGTGAGTGTGTTTGCAGGTTAAAGTATTTTGCGACCTTTTTCACCCAGTAAACTTTAAAACTGCTTGCTGATGTCATCCACCTTACAAGAACCTTTAGACACTTTTCAGCCATATAAGCTCTGTGGTGCACACAATAACTATGTAGCACTATAGTAGAAATAACTAGACAGGAATGGGTTCTAATCTCAGCACTAGAGATTTTGTGTGTGTGTGTGTGTGTGTGTGTGTGTGTGTGTGTGTGTGTGTGTGTGTGTGTGTGTGTTTGTGTGTGCGTATGAGACCCATATCCTCTGTGAGTGTGTTGGTTATACGAATTTGAGGCCTGTTCCACCCTGGTGCCCCCCACCCATTGCATTACTGTATAGGGCTTGATCATGTCATAAACCTTAGATATACTGTTGTATGCTTTCTAGGTGCATAAGTTCTGTGGCACATGTGCCTATGTATGCAGCACAGTAATACATACAAGTAGGTTGGGGGTTGAATCTCAATATAGCCAATTACACTACTGTGTTTGTGTACGAAGCATATCCCCTGTGGCTGCTGTGTGTGTCAGATATACCATTTTAAGGCATGTTGACCCCCTCCCCATGGGATTACTTTAAAGACCCTGTTGATATCATCCATGTTACATGCACCATGTTAAACTCTACAGGCCATACCACTCATCTGTACAGATGTATGCAGAATGTCCACATGTTTGCAACATATATGTGGGCTTTGTCTCCTAACAATAGGATTTTATGACAAATCATTGGTATATACGTGACAGTTGCCATAGTTACAGACATGTCAACTTCAGATGTCGTACCTGTCTGAAACATCATGGTGATGCAAAGTCTTTTACCCTATCACTTGTCCAGGTTTGTAAGAGCAATATGAGAGAACAGTGACTATTATGGGTGGTTTATCCCACCATCCATGAAGGCATTCCCAAGATTAATTGGTGTAAGAGGTTGTGAGTTATGTCCCTGCCATATAATCTCTGTGGCACAGACAATATGTACATAGCACTATAGTATATACAAGTAGATGGGGAGGGGTTCTGTTCTGACTATTGTTAACTTTGTGAGTGTGTTTCTGTATGCATATTCCCTGTGGATGTCTTGCCTGTGTGTATGCAATGGTTAAACCAATTTATATGCCTGTTCCACTCTGTTAACTCCTCCATTGCCAACCTAGTCATTGCCCCTACAGATGTCATCCACCTTACAAGCACAGTTACACATTTCCTAATACAAAGACACTGTGGCACATGCAATTGTCATGTCAGTCTGTATTGTACATAACTAGATAGATAGGTCTTCTACTCAGAAAAGTGTCAACTTTGTGTGCATGTGTGTCTCAATGCATGTCCTCATGCATCAGTGTGTGTGTGTTTCAGATGGCTCCAGCATGTTAAGGGCCTGTGAATCTCCCACTGTCAATCCTAACAGGCCCTGCAATTGTCACCCACTTGAATAGTAGTGGCAGACACTGCAACACTATAGTAGCTCTGTGGTGCTTGTGTTATGTATACAGCAGTATCGTTTGTAAAACTAGGCAGGAAGAGGTTCTACTATTATCAAGGGAAGGTCTCGAGTGTGTGTGTGTGTGTGTGTGTGTGTGTGTGTGTGTGTGTGTGTGTGTGTGTGTGTGTGTGTGTGTGTGTGTGTGTATCCCCTTGCAGCAGTCTAATTTTGCTACAAACACCAGCATACCTCCCAACCCCTCAGAGAAAGACATCTGGTGAAAGCCGTGTGGAAAAGTGGGGCAAAGACCAAACATTGAGCACAACCTTCACATATTTCTGTGGAAAGTAGATACCAGAACAGGTTGTGCATTTGAATGCACTTTCCATAGGGTATGTTTTGTTTCATGACAATATCCATAATAAATCTGTAATGTTAGTCTGTCATGATTTTGCCAGAAAACCACAATGTTATGACAAATGGAAGAAAAATCTGTGTCAAACATCTGGACAATCTGCAGACATATATAGAAGTCACAGGTATGGCCACCATCTGTATCACTGTGCAGGTTGCAGTCTATATTTGGCAAGATGTGACTCGTGACAACAACTGAAACAATAAATAGGACCCGAGAGTGTAGGTCAACAAACATTTCATACAGTTGTCTACCAATTGCATAAAGCAGTTATTGCAAATCAAAAGCACAGTAATGCTATAACAAATAGTGTAAGCTAAGGTAATGTCACAAAAATAAGGTGTCATAGTAGCAAACCAAAGAAAGTCGCGTGTATTGCGTTTGCCATGGGTATGGTATGTCCTACTAACTGTGACGTTATTACAAGATGTCTCCCACAATCCACATTTGATAAGGTGGAAACCACAATCTGTGTCACCTATGTGTGTGCTATATGTAGACATGTGAAGGATCTGTGACTACCTGCTGTCCCCAGTTACCCACATGTATATAGGCATGAATGCTAACTGCCATCACCCATATATGTAGGTACAGCCTAAGGCTGTGTCAGCTGTAAGTATTCTTCAGTCTGTCATTGAGCCACAAACTGCTGTTAACACACTGCAATGGGCCATACAGTAGGCATGGAATGGTCTCAAGGTTTTGGCATCAAGCTGAATGCAGGCAACAGTGTCAGCATGCCATACAGCAAAGACATGTCCCCAGTATTTCCAACATCAGCACCAACCCCATAAACACACAGACTGTGATGACAGATCTGGGTATTCAGGATGGCAGCAATGTTGCATTCAGGCAACACGTAGTTGCAGTGGTCAGGAATTGCTTGTATGTGGTTCACCACATAGGTAAAGGGACCCCATCTAGACAAAAGGTGAACATTACCTCTGAATAGTCCTCAGTCAGTACAACAATACACTAGCAGCATGGCCGGTCTGCTATGCACTTATGCAAACATCTGCAGAAACTGTAAAGTCTATGTTAACACCCACAAAGGTCAGCCATGGCCCTCAGCACCTGTTCCATGCAGACAGCTGGTAATCTGCAGAAACCGTAAAGTCTATGTTAACACCCACAAATGTCAGTCATGGTCCTCAATACGTGTTCCACGCAGACAGCCGGTAATCAGTACTGCCCCACTGGTTAGCAGTCAGGTGGTCTACAGATTGTCCACAGGTGTCTGTGGCATGCCTAGATGGCAATGTTGTGCTCAGCCCTTCAACAGCTGCACCATGTATGAGAGTATAACTCTGTGCACATTCCCAGCACGAGAAGCCTGACTCACATATGAGATAGCAAAAACACATGTGGAGAGTCAGGTATGGCTCCCAGAGGCTGCCCTGTGCAGGACTACACTCCCCAAACATGTCAAACACAGTACCATGCATACCCTCATCAATTGCATCAAGGTTGAGTGGATGGGGGAAAATCTGTCCCTGGGGTTCAACCTGTGTCCTGCAATGGCAGGAGCAATAGGTGCTGATTGATGATACTGTTGGGGATAAAGAAATGGCTAGGTTTGTGAGGGACCTAGAGCCAGTACTCTAGTAACCTCCTCTCTATCTATGAAACTGTGGTCCTACGAAACACTCAGGTGACATGTATGAAGGATAGCTGGCTGTGTCAAGGGGTTTGCATGCAAGGTTACACTGTCTGCCCCATTATCCCTCACACACTGTTGCATGCATACAGACCTAGGTAAACATGTATATATATATATATATATATATATATATATATATATATATATATAACTGTACTTTGGTGATGAAAATGTCACTGTGTTTCCACTCTGCTATACTCAGCTTTGGTAATGTCAGCAGCTCCCCAGATAGTACGCACGCACACACAGTCAGTCAGCAGTACTAACAGCAATAATGCATCATGGCAGAGAGGTACATATGCGTTGATGTGCACCCATGACAATTGCCAGCAGACAGCACCTTACACAGCATAACATTACTACAGTACACATTGGCATACATTCACCATGTGCATCAGACACATATTTGCATGCCCCTGCATTAATGGTATGCATAACAGTAATGTGACACAGGTATAGGTATCATCACAAGTGCAGGGTGTGGTGTGGTGTGGGGTTGTCAAAGGCCTAGGCTGGGTCATACAGTTGACATCATGTGTGTGTGTGTCTGGAGGGGTGGTGTTCAGCTGGGCCATGGAGAGGAGCTGTTTGTGTCTGGTGGTGACCTGCATGTGATAGTGATGTGTGAGTGTGTGTATGCACACAGTCAAGCCATGTGTTAGCCCTACACAAGAGTATGTTGGACAGCTGTGGACCATACATGGCAGGATGTACAGTTCACCGTCTCTGGCCACGGACATGGGAACTGGTTCTACAAGGAGTGTCACTGGCACCACCAGGCCCAAGGTCAGATGCAGTACTACTTTCTCAGGGTGAATGATGTCTGCTGGATCTGTGCCCTTCACGGGAATGGCCAAAACCATGTGCCCATGGCCTGCAATGTTATGGTGTGGATAGCACCCTCCCTTTGGTAGTGCTGCTGGTACTGCTATTACGGGAGTGTGAATGTGCATGGCCACATGGGCTCTCAGCTGATGTTGTTGCTGATCTACGTCCATATGTCTGATGCCCTACTCCCACCATATGTTCAAGCACAGACATTGCATGGTGGAGCACTGACAATGTTTCACCCCACAACTATCCACAACATCAGCAAAATGACATATGGCATCACTAATGCCATGGAGGTCATCATGCATGGCAGGAAGTGTTGGGTTATTGACCCTGAGCATCTATCTGGTGTACTGATCACAATGAGCCTGTGCCTCCATGATGGATGAAAACATGTGTCTGGTGACACCTGCTGTGATACCTCTGACAGGGGCTGGATGGGCAGCAGTCCTCCTTCAAGCACTCCTATCAATCTGCCTGTGTGGGACCTCGCCAGCTCTCTGGCTATGGCTGGTGTTTACACTCACAGATGCCATAGTCGCCACACTAGCCTGTCCGATGCCACCACCCTCCGATTGTCCAATAGCTGTGTCTGCTGGGGTGTGGGTATGTGTGGGCATACTGACAATGTGCAGGGACATTGTGGGTGGAAGTGGTATATCAAGCAATGGTACAGATTCAGCCCCCAATAACCCCACTATACCTCACTATGACCACCACCATCATAATCAGAGTCCAATAAGACACTGACATCAGGTTATGAGGGTAAATACCCCACCACCCATGTTCACCTGTGAGGGGAAGACAACATATGTATATTACCACCTGCACTATAATATTTGCTGATACTCACACACACAGACACGCACACACACACACACACACACATGCACACACGCACGCACACACACACACACACACACACACACACACACACACACACACACACACGTGAGGTGGCACAAAGGCATTATACAGACCACACTTTCTGAATGATGACATGCATGACACACAATCAGACCACAACAGACACAATCTGGATAGGTTCTCAACAACATGCAGTGCAGCTACATCCAGGTAATGGTGTTACTACTATACATTTGTGAGATATGTAAGGAGTGGGAGTATGTGATGGACCTTCACCTAACACACAGTGCAACCATGTACACAATACTAATCTACCACTGTATAGTACAGTGGCAACACCTATACAAAAGAATGTGCCAATATGTTACAGCTGCTGTCAATAGGGCCCAGTGATGACCAATTGGATGCACTGCAGTTAACCTCACCACAAGTGAACATGCACATATTGCAATATGGCTAAGCGTAACAGTTGTGTGCATAGAAAACTGACTGTCATCAATATGCCTAGGGTATTGGTGAGCCACAACAAGGCAGTTCCACACTCACCAGCTTCAGGTTGCTGTTCCCCAGCCACACCAGAGGTACCTTTGTAGTTGTGGGGGAGAAGTATTGTCAGCATACACACATATGGCATTGATACAAGATAAAATGTGCAATTATGAACATGCAAAGTACAAGCTGTGATACTAGCCAAATAGGTGTGCACTTGTGTGCATTACAAAACCCCACCCACAAATGCAGTTTGACCTGACATATGCTCCTTGGCTGTTGACTCTGTGCCACTCACCTCCACACCATATGTAGTGATGGTTTCATGGGAGGCGGTGGCTGCACCAAGGTTTGTGAGGAACTCCTCAGTGACTGTGAGTGGTGCTTGAGTAGCAGGCCCTCCACCTGTGTCAGCATGGTCCCTGGCCACAGCTGCAGCCCTTTGCCATGCATTGTGTACCAGGTCTGTAGCATGGTGCCAGACCTGTTCATAGCTCCTGTCCAGGTGGCCCACATTGCTGACTGTTGCTACCAGTTCTGCCCACAGGGCATTGCATTCCTGTTGGTTTTGGTGGCCCCTTTTCAACAGTACCCTGTGATGGAGTTTGAGGGTACCAATGATTGTCGCAGTCTCAGCCTCTGAGAATGGTGAGTTCCATCTGCAGTACATCCCACCTGAAAGACATGAACAGGGGAACATATCACAGGACTACATACATTGGCCACCATTATGTACAGACCTTGCACATCCACATTTGCTAGCACTATCCAGCGCTATATCATACCCCTGGCATCTATCAGTACAGTATGTGTGTGGATATTGTCAACATACTGGCAATACAGCATGCATTGCCCCCTGATCCTGATGTTTCATGTCCCCCCATGAGGACCATAACTATGCATAATCCTCCATTCGTCATTCACATCACACAGCACATGCAGCAGCTGGGGACATCACAGAGGTTCCCCACCAGAGAATACCAGGCTATCAAACATCTACCATACATCTAAAGGCTATAAGGCCAATCCTCTAACTGGTGTCATACATACTACACAGGAGTGACTTCACTGTGGCATGCAAGGCAATCACAGACTCCACATTGCTGGGACTTCTGCACGAGTGCAAGTCATGCTCCACTGTGTTAATTTACACACACACACACACACACACACACACACACACACACACACACACACACACACACACACA
Organism: Protopterus annectens; assembly: GCF_019279795.1. NCBI lineage: Eukaryota > Metazoa > Chordata > Ceratodontiformes > Protopteridae > Protopterus > Protopterus annectens. The sequence goes on along the minus strand of NC_056731.1, from coordinate 1,065,256,491 downwards.
CACGCACACACACACTCCACTTGGTGAGTGACCTGGACTGGCCTTGTCGACAGTTCACGTGTGTCACACAAGATCACCCTGAGATGGAATGGGCATCCTGTCCACATCAGGCAGTGTAGCTACCTAAACCTTTGCAGGCATAACCAGGTCAAATGGATGGTTACTAGCACATACACCCTTTGGATACCACCTGTCTCCCTGTTGGATGGGGACATCAGCTGCTGCCTTGTATACACATAGGCTAACATATAGCCTAAGCATATGGCTGTTCAGGGCCCATAGCCTAGTAATCTAGTATGGTACCAGGACTATCAGAAATGGCCTGACTGCTGTGACAGACTGTGTTGTTATGCATCCACACACATCACTGCCATGGACTGCTGAGGGTCTCTTATGGGCAACGTTACAGTACCATGTCATCCAGCCTACATCCAGCAAATAGGTGGTGCTACTACAGGTGCATGTAGAATTTCCAGGAACATCTGAGGTACACAATAACAGAGAGTGGTGCATATGTGGTGTAGGGTGACCTCCTCATAGGTGTCTGACATCTGCAGTACCCAGATGTTTGCAGAATGGGTACATGTGCCTGATAGATGTAGAACCACTGCCAGACAAATGTGTATTTAAACACAACAGTTGGACAATACGTGATGGTTGCCACAGAGTTTGGGAAATGTGTTGGTGACATGCCAGACCCCTGGGGACACAGTAATGGTACATGAATACCTGGTACTGTATCCATTCCCTTACATTGGATGCTCAGTATGTATGCACTGCTGCTGAGGTAGAGCTAGCATCCCCCACTACTATTACCTATAATCTGCTGTCTTGCTGCAGGGGCTCACCAGGTTTGCTAGCCATAGGTGTCGGGCAATCAGATACAGGTGTGGAGTACACACTGACCTTGCCAGTGTATGTCAGGAATGGTCAGGGAGACCTGGACAATCTGTGAAATAATCCTGTATGACATTGTCAGACTGAAAGGGGCTTAGTGTTGGTACATATTGTGATATGCCAGCTGTATCCACCAGTACGTACTATCAGTGTGATGCCCTTGCACTAGCCCAGTAATCATGGAGCCTCAATGTGCACCACTACCACCAGTGAGGGACATACACAATGGGAGGATGACAAGTACATACACAGTCAAGTACAATTATCCTTTAGAGCACACAGAGTTCACAGTCAGTCTAGGGATGGTTTCTCCCTCTTTCTCCAGATCCCCAATAAGACTCCCCACTGGCACAGCTGTACAGTTAACATCTCAGCATAACACCCAAGTCAAAACATCCATCACCCTCTCTGTCCAACCAGTGTTTTGTGTCCCTGCCCAAGTAGCTGATACACACACTTTGAGATTTGATTTATGAATCACGCATACACACTCCTGGAAAAAGGCTGGCACAGGTGTACTAACGATGGCCCCTTTGTCCCTACACTTAAAGGTAGTTCCAACTGCCACAATAGCTCTTTCACAAGTAAAAATTCACCTAAACAGCCAAAATTAGACCAGGAAAGTCAAATGTTGTAGACGCAAGAGAAACAATGGTCCAAAACCATCAGTTTATATAAAACAACAAACAGACATTTCGATTTAAGAAACTCTTCTTCTGTATAGTGTTAAAACAAACAAGCTGTAATGCATCAATATATATCACATGCCAGCCAATAAAAACAACGTAGTTCATCACATGGTATAAAAGCCAACAATCTTAAAATCAAACTTGACTAATTCATATAACAAAGAATCAATCTGAAGTTATGTCACATAAGAGTGTTTCTCTTTTAATAGTGGTTTTAAACTATTAGCGACATTTAGTCCTGGTGGGAGGTCAGCTTATACAAAATTTTTCTTTATAGAGTATGTAACATGTAATATGCAGGATGTAGTCTATTTAGCAAACTGAATAGCCTGTGAGGCATTATATATTGGAAAGACCAAGCAAAATTTAAAAGAAAGAATTTCCTCACATCTCTCTAATATTAGAAGAAGTGTGCCAACCAATGCCTTGGTAAAGCATGTAATGATGAATTGTGTGCAGCATAGCTTTAAATTTGTGTTTTATCACCAGTCACACTAGGGAAGAGAGGTGGTGACCTTGCTAATAAAACAGAGATAGAGGAATATAAACGGATAAATTATTTTTGAGCTGACCACCCACCAAGACTAAATGACACTACTAGTTTAAAACTACTATTAAAAGAGAAACATTCTTATGGTGGACCCCAGCCATAAACAAATTATACAATAGAAGGAGGAAGCTACTACATGATAGAGCAAAATCCCAAAAAGGGAAGGCATCTCTGATCAGTATTATCAAAAAACTACGGGCACTCATAAAATCGTCTAAGGCCAGCTTTGAGAGAAAAATTGCACAAGACACTAAGGATAATCACAAGGCTTTCTTTAGTTATGTTAGGAACCTGGGTGGGAATTCCCAGATATGCTCAGAATTAGTCCAAAATGACAAAAAATACACCATACCCACAGACATTGCCAACATCCTAGCTGACAGGTTCAACGCAAACCCCCCCCTCCCCACCAAAAGGGCAAATATCTATCCCAGCAGAATGCTGCCCTCCTGACACCTCAGATGCTCAGGTAAGAGTCGCCCTCTCCAAAGCAAAAAACACAGCATCAATGGGACCAGACGGTGTCCCGGGCTGCGTCCTACATGAACTCCAAGAAGAGCTAAACCCAAACATAAAACTACTGTTCAATCTCAGCCTTACTACAGGATATGTACCCAAAGAGTGACGTACAGCAACAGTGGTCCCTCTCCACAAAGGTAGTGCCTCAACAGATCCTGGAAACTATCACCCCATAAGCCTGACTAGCTTGGTCTGCAAAGCTATGGAAAGGATCATCATGGACCTCATAAATAAAGATATTGGGGACCTACAGACACTGGATCCTACCCAGTTCAGCTTTGTTAAGGACAGATCCTGCCTCTTAAACCTGGTTGATTTCTTTGAAACAGTCACCAAGGCCATTGACGAGGGGAAGGTGGTCCACACAGCCTACCTGGACCTCGCAAAAGCCTTCGATACAATACACCACTCGCGCATTATAGATAAGCTCACCAGCTTAAATATAAACCCCTATGTCACTAGATGGGTTGCAAACTGGCTCAAGGACAGAACCCACATGGTTAGAATTGCTGGAGCCATGTCAGACTCCAAACCAGTTACAAGTGGTGTCCCATAAGGCTCAGTCCTGGGACCTCTCTTGTTCAGTATATATTTCTCGGAGGTACAGGCCAACACGGAAGGACTGTGGCTGACCAAGTTCGCAGATGACTGCAAACTGGGTGCCATAATCGACTCTCCAGCTGGCACAAGCATCCTCCAAAGGGCCTCATAGAAACAGACAACTGGTGCCAGAGCCATGGCCTCAAGCTAAATGCCAAAAAGTGTATAGTCATCCCCTTTGGCAAAAACAAAGTGCCCACAAATTACCACATAGGTGGTAATCCATTAAGTACAGAAGTAATTAGGGACCTGGGGACCCAAGTTGATAGCAATCTCTCATTTGACAACCACGTGGCCAAAGTGGTTAGAAGAACATTTTATATAGCCCACCTAATCATGAAGGGATTCACATCTAGATCAGGGGACGTCATCATGCCTCTTTACTCATCCCTCATCAGGCCCATAATTGAGTACAATGCCCCTTTTGGGATGTACCTTACCAGACACCTGCAGCAACTGAAAAGACCCCAAAAGTACCTCACGAAGAGGATCAAAGGGCTCAAACAGATGCCATATGCTGCTCGGTTAAATAAACTCCAGCTCTACTCAGTGGCATACTGCCTGCTCAGAGGCGATCTGTGCCTGACGTATAAAGCCATGTCATGCTGCAGCTCAGAAAATCCAAATCCCATTGAGCTACGTGCTCGAGAGACTTGAACCTCAGCACTGAAATAAATAGGACATGCTGGAGGGACAGATTCATAACCCAGAGGCTCCCTTCACTCTGGAATAAAATCCCAGTCCAGGTTAGGCAGAGTACCTCATTGACTCTCTTCAAGAGGAATCTTGATGAGTGGATGGGAGATCGTATGTTTACCCCGGGTATCACTTCTGTATCACTGTTAGACAGAGGCACAGTATACTAACCTCAAAAAAGGGCATAGCAAAATAAATTTAAAATGGGTGGCGAAAGCCAGACACACTCTGGCTAGGCTTATAAATGCCCTAGGGCAGATAGCCTAGTATGAACCTATGAACCTATGAACCTATGACCTAAGTTCAAACTGATGCTTTGTTACATAAATTAGTCAAGTTTGATTTTAAGATTGTAGGCTTTTATACCATATGATGAACTGTACTGTTTTTATTGGCTGGCATGTGATATATATTGATGCATTATAGCTCGTTTGTTTTAGCACTATACTGAAGAAGAGTTTTTAACTTGAAAGCTTTGTTTGTTGTTTTATAATAAACGGGTTTTGGACCATTGCTTCTATTGCTTCTACAATATAGCTCTTTATCAGCTTCTGTAAGGCCCTTACCAAAGGTGTCACCTAATACATATGCAAGTATGCTAAGAGCTTACTTAGTTCTGTATAGACGAGATACAATTACAAGGTTTAACTATATTTACTAATAACTACTAAAGGAACAAGACAATACTCAGTCAATACAGTAACTATAGAGTTCAGACTCACATGGAATAATTTAAGACAACATTGCAGGACAGTCTGAAATAAATACAGCAAACATCTAAGGTAATAGGTTCAAAGGATCACAGGATGATACAAGGTTATTGGCCCTGAGGCCCTCATAAGCCTAGTCAAGAATTTTGCCCATGTTCCTCCAAAGTCAGCACCTGTTTCCCCTGTCCAGCAGGGACACAGGTGGGATTCCACAGGTGTATGTTCTGTTTCCCATCTAGTCATCTAAGTTCCTCTTAAAGAGGGCTACAGAGGTACTCTGCTTGACATGGAGAGGGAGTCTATTCCACATACGGGCAAGTCTTTGAGACACAAATCTATCCCACCAACAAGTTCTATTCATATCACAGACTAGGTTAAAGCCTCGTGTGTGGGCTGCATGAGTGCAGTTTGTCTTACGGATATGCTACATCTCCATCAAGGCTTGGTTGGAAATACCCTTGAATGCCAGATACAGGTCACCTCTGAGGAGTCTGTATGAGACTGAGTAGAGGGGCAGGGCTTTTAGCCTATCTGTATAGGATAGGTGTTTGAGACACTGGATTTTCCCGGTCAGGAACATCTGTGGTCTCTTCAACTACTGCATGTGCTTGGCGAGGTACATGCCGAAGGGGGAATTGTACTTGATAATGGGTCTGATATGGCAAAAGTACAGGGATGTTATGACTTCCTTGTTCCTGGATGACATAACCTTATTTATGAGGTGGGCCATATAGAAGCCTTCTGTACAATGGAGGCAATGTGGTGGTCAAAAGGCAGGTTGCTATCAACCTGGGTGCCCAATTCCCTCATGACTGATTGCATGCTTAGTACATTGTTATTAATGTCATAAGTAGTGAGGATGACATCTTCCCCAAAGGAGATGATGATGCATTTCTTGGCATTTAGTTTAAGGCCATGCTTCTGGCACCAGTCATTAGTTTTGGTAAGACCCTTTTGGAGGATGTTCACATCACTAGGGGAATTTAAGACAGCACCCAGCTTGTAGTCATCTGCAAACTTGGTCAGCCACAGACCACTGGTTTTGGCTTGCACCACAGAAAAGTATAAGCCAAACAGAAGAGGTCCCTAGACTGATCCTTGAGGTATATCACTCATTACGGATCTACTACTAGAGGTGGCTTCCCTTACTTTGACTGAGTGGGTCCTATCAGTGAGCCAGTTAGCTACCCGTCTGGTAACATATGGGCTGATACCTAGCTGGATGGGTTTATGTATTGTGCCTGAGTGGGGAATAGTGTCAAAGGGTTTCGCTGGGTCAAGGGACGCACTGTGCACCGTCTTCCCCTCATCCATGGATTTGGTGACTGTTTTGAAGAAGTCAACCAAGTTTAACAGGCATTATCTCCCTTTGACAAAACTAAACTGTGTGTGGTCAAGCGTTTGGATGTTGCCAATGTCCTAGTTTATAATGTCCATGATAACACATTCCATGGCCTTGCAGGTCAGGCTAGTTAGGCTGATGGACCTATAATTGCCTGAGTAAGTGGGTGCTCTATCTTCATGTAGAGGGATGACAGTGGCTGTCCTCCATTCAGCAGGGATGAAGCCAGTGCTCAGGCTATGGTTGAATAGGGTGTCTAATGGAGCTGAGAGCTCATGCCTGAGTTCATGTAGGATATAGGCAGGGATGTTATTGGGTCCCATGCAGACTTTATTTTGTGCCTTTGAGAGGTCATTAAGGACCTGCTCCATGGTGATGAAGGGAGGGTAGCAGGTCCTGAGAATGTCCTTGTGTACTGATGGGTGGACAGGGGGTGAGGTTTTCACTGAACCTGTCTGCCAGCAGGTTGGCTATATCCATTCGCATTTGTGTATGTAGTGGTATTGACCACCAGTTCAGAGCAGATTTGGGTGTTGTCTTTGAGATTGTGGACATATGTGAAGACAGCCTTATGATTGTTCTTGGTGGATGTGGGCAATTTGGACTCAAAGTTAGCATTAGAGGATTTCACCAGTGACCTTATTTTCTTTTTCAGACAAAGGAGAGATTGCTTCCAACTTGGTACCTGCTCCTTCTTGGCCCTGGACAGCAATTTTCTCCTACTTTTATAGAGATTGTTTATTGCTGCTGTCCATCAGACAGGTTTACTCTTCCTTGTGGAAGATGATTTGGTCCTGCCAGGTATTGCTGAGTCCATACAGCTATGTAGGTGCTTATATATTTTTTTTGGTGTAGGCTTGGACATTAGTGTTAGTTCCAACTGAAGGGATGTTAGCATTGAAGCTGCTTATACCTAAGGAGATTGTAGTCAGCTTTGGAAATATTTTTTCATTTGACCCTGACAAGAGAGGGGTCAGGAGAGATGGTGACTTCAAACGTGATTGCTTTATGGTCGGATCTTACAAAGGAGGATGACACTGCAGGAGTGCTACAGTGGCTACTTATGTTGGTTATGACCATGTATAGGATGTTTTCACCTCTTGTAGGGGTGCTAACCAGCTGATCTAATGCATTAACACTGACAGAGTCGCGGAATCTCTGGGCGTTCATGTTTGGTCTAGAATAGGTTTTACACTCTATGGTTGGGTAGTTAAAGTCACCCAGGATTAGGGTAGAGGGTTGAATCTTGATGGATTATAAGTCCAGATAGGTGGAGTGGGTGTCCTGAGTCATGGTTGGGGGTCTGTACCTAGCTATGATTTGAATATGTGTTTTGTCAACAGTTAACTGCACTTGGAGTGTCTCCTGTGTGTCATACAATTTGACCAGCCTGGAGGTGTGTATGTCTTCGATAAATATTGAAACTTCCCCTCCTTTGGCTTTGTAGCCCTCCATTTGGGGTCTGAATGTATGGTAGGATGAGCAACCTGGTAAGGTCGGGGTGCTCTCCACAGCTTTGAACAATGTTTCAGTGACTGCACAAATGTCAGCATCCTCCAGACTAAGGAATGCTTGCAATGAGTGTAGTTTATTGCTAATTCTCCTAGCATTTAGCAGCATGACCTTTAAATGTTGTTTATATGAATATTTCATGTTGGTAATATCATAGTCATGACTTTGCCTAATAAAGGCACTATGGGGGAGGCAAGAGCCTTTGCCAGAAGCCTAAAGCCCAGGTGAGAGAGATGAAGGCCATCTGTGGCAAAGCATCATGGTCTGTCAATTATGTACTGTTTTTTGACTGAGACAGCAAGGATCCCAGATTCTTAATGTGATTGCATCTCTTACGTATTGTGTTCTTAGGTGGTAGTAGTAGAGAGTTGTCTGTGTACATAAGGCAGCTGCTACACTGTCTCAGGATGCCCATATCAACCAAACTAGCAGGAGAAATCACAGGAAATTGTCTGTCTATGGTTATCAGAATCTGTGGAACAGAGATCAGGGATAGTAGAGTAGGTACTATCTGAAGAGATCGTCTATATGTGTGAGTATGGCTAGATAAAATCAATACAGTAGCTGCAGGTAAGAGCCTCACTCACACAGGAGTGCTGGTAAGGGAAAAATACAACTGAGATACCTCTCAAAGGGTTAAAACAGCACAACAGTGCTGCACAATGGGAACAATGGGCAAACAAGCACAAACCTACACAAATGTTGGGTTTACATACCACAAAAACAAAGGTAAAATAGAAACACTGGAACTGACCAACCAACCCTTTTCCCTGAGCTTTTAGCTCAACACCCTTTAGCTCAACACCCTATGCCAGAACAGTTCCAACCAGTTCACTTACTCCCAGTAAGTGCAGGCCGACCTTGGCCAACACAAGATGGGGTAGCAGGAAACACAGGAATCGCACAAATGGATCTGAATATAGCAAAGCCTGTAACCAGACTATGCTAATGATATTTAAACTCTGTTTAGGTCAATTTACCACAGGATAACAGATACACACTTAAATATAAAAGTAGCAAGCAAGAGCAAACTGACTGAAACAAATTAACCAATTTACCAATGAAAAAGCTCAAAACTGAGGCCTGTTCAAGCAGTGTTCAATCAGAGAAGTTCAAACTGCATGCTCCTGCCACTAGGGTGCAGGACAGGGGAACCCTCTGCAAAAAAAAGATGTTCTGGATTAGTGCTCAAATTATACAAACAAAGCAAGATTCAGCAGGACTGAATCTAGTCTATGTTACAGCAAACAAGGTGCACCAATTTCAGGAAGAAACAGTTCAAATGAGCAGGCACAATAAGCCTTTAACCAGAAATTTTCAGTTCAGAAGGGCAGAATCTACCCTCTCCTCCCACAAGAGTGCAGACCGCAAACCTTCTTAATGTAAAACAAGTGGCCTGAAGCCCAAGTGCTTTAACCAAAAGGCTTAGAAGAACAGTTACAATTTAATCAGGCTACTAACAAGTAGTAATAAATGTAGCAGAATAATTGCAATTGAGTACTTTAAGAACAGGCAGCAAAAGCAAAATAAAGTAATAAAATAGGAAGAAACACTAATACAGTAAAATGATATATATTTTTTTAGGTTAAGTGAGGAGGGATGAAACGTGATAATTTAAGTTTGGGAAACCAAGGGTGGGTGCTTCCCAAATGATCTCTCCCTACTCAGCAGAATGATGGGATGGGACTGGGAGGATTGTCCAAAATGAGATTTATAGTAGGGGCGGAAAACTCAAAACCCACCAAATTTAAGAACACAACAAGGACTGGGCGAGTGGGAGGGGGAGCTCTTAAAACTCCAACAGAACAGAAAACTTAAAACAAATGTAATACTAGAATAACATACAAAATAGAAGTGATCAAACCTTTAATAAAGGGCTTCAAATCAGCATTAAAGGCAGAGATGACTGATACTCAGAGCAATGCAGACCACACAAACACTTCAGCTAACTACAGATATTTCTAACTAAAAGAGCAATGCTGTCTCTCAGCTCTTCCCACTAATTAACTGATGATATTCACAGTTTGCAAAGGAATTCTTTGGTAACTTTTTTAACTTACCCTAGTCAAGAACTCTTAAAACTCCAACAGAACAGAAAACATAAAACTAAACAAATGTAATGCTAGAATAAAATACAAAATAAAAATTATCAAACCTTAAATAAAGAGCTTCAAATCAAAATTAGATGCAGAGATGACTGATACTCAGAGCAATGCAGACCACACAAATATCAGATATACTGTATTCAATCTATATGTAAACAATTTTACATTTCCCTAGTTCCTTACTATTAGCAAGGCAAAAACAGATGAGTGGATGTTGTCAGATACAAAAACACATACAGCATACAAAGGTCTTTCTCTGAGACAGGTCTGAAAGTAATAATCAACATTAATGCTGGGTTAGCTCAGATTACAGCAGTGTCTGTCACCTGCCTTCACTTCCCAGGCTAACAGCAACTAACATACATTTTAACATCCCTGTGTCAGAAGTACATATCTGTCTGATGTTTGTGTAGAACTGGAAGTCATAACACAGTAAAACACGTTTACATTTTCAACCTAGTAATTATGTATGCTTCAAGACAATACAAAAACCTCTAACTGTAGACATGTATGTCTGCTTGCTGTACTGAAACTGAGATAACACATTCATAAACAAGTTCATCTTTTTAACTTGAAGTTTTGCAACTTATGTCTGTATGTTTGAGGATTCCAGCTTCTACTATTAATACATATATTTTCACAGGTAATATTTTATATACATTTCTTTGCCAGTGCAGTACATTGTGGTTACACTCCTGAAGTTCGGTCATACCTCTCAACCTATTAGTGCAAGACATCTGGACAAAGGCATAAATAAAAGGAGGACAAAGGCTAAAAAATAGTAAAACTTTATAAATATTGTTCTTAAACAGTTAGACAGTTGATAGAATACCAGGTTTTGCATTTGCATGAATTTTCTAAAGGATATGACATCTGACATTCAAATGTGTGCTATTATTTTATGACTTCAATCTTTATTGATTTGCCAAGGATTTGCCAGACAAAACACAAATGTATGAGTAAATTCCTAAAATATGAGGCAAACATGGTTAGTCTTCAAAATTCTGGACAGTTGAGAGGTATAAGCTCAGTACATAACATACAGTTCAGCACACACTTCTGCACCAGCTGTTTAATATCAACATAACATATATAAGTCTCTTACATTTGTAAGACAAGCATATGTATCATATTAATATTCACAAATGACATGTTTATTTACAACATCCCAGTTAGCTGGGCTGGCAGTGTCACAGTCACTACTGTACAACAGGCAATCCAATAGTAGTCATATGTGAGTTGACCCTTGCTGGAGTGACTCAGGGGCCAGAGCTGTGATCTATGTCACTGCAGTCAGAGCCATCAGGGATGGCCCTAAGTACTGGACAGCAGACTAACAGCAACATGTCAGTCCAGGAAGTGTTGTTGAGACCTCCTGTTTAAATTCCTATTTCCCATGACTGCATCTCTCTCATCTGTATTACATTACATTCTTAATTGTATGACATACCTCATATAGTGTTGTACTCCTTTGTCAGAAGAATTCCAAAAGTAGTGTTTCAAAGATTCACAGTCTGTCTCCGTGACGAAAGTGTCAGACCTGTTTAGCTTAGGCAGCAGCTTGCCTTTTGTAGGCAATGCTCATGAACAGGTGATGGCCTGTGGACCAATCTGTGCCTCACACTTGCTAATTGCATCCACAACAGCTGGGCTGCCTTTCCATTAGCCAATGGCATGGCAACACAGTGCTATAATTAAGGCCTTCATATGGGCCTTGCCCCTTTTCCTGGCCTGTGATGAGGATTTTATTGAGATGTGGGAGCTACAGCATCACAGAGGGTAGTTGGGAATACTGCCCACTGTTTGGATTGATGTGTTTTGTCCACAGTTTTGCATGCTATGTCTGCATACCTCTCAACCTCTTAGAACAAGAAATCTAGACAAAGCATGACAAAACGGGGGGGACAAAGAGCCAAAACTAGGGACAGATTTGAAATATTGCTCTTATAAACTTAGACATTTGCTAGAGTAACAGGGTTTGTTTTGACATACATTTTTCTGAGGGATTTGAAGTCTGAAACTCAAATGTGTATCATCATTTAGTGACTTTGTTCCCGATATCATCCAGTGATTTGACAGAAGGCCACAAATGTTATGAGGAACAGACCAAACATATGAGCCAAAAACATGGAAATTCTGTGGAAATCTATACAGCTGAGAGGTATATATGTTTGGACATTGTTAACAGACTTTCAGATTCTGCAGCAGTGTACTGTGTAAATGTGTATTGGGGTTAGTAAGGAGACAGGCAGCTTTGAGTGTCATAGATCCTTTCCTATCTGACTGTGCATGCTGCTACAGTTGATGCTGGTCTATCAGCTGTGTATGTTTGTAGGGGCAGGCTGAGACATGTCCCATAAAACCTCAACATCCCCACCTAACCCTTTATGTTTGGCTGTTGTGTGGATGCCCTGCTCTAGGTGTTTGGGAGCAATGTTAGGCCAGTAGCAGATAGTTGGACATACCACTGCATGTGTAGCAGGCCACAGCTGCTGCAATCTGGCCAGGAGTCAGACTAGGGATTGTGAAGACATTGGGGGAGAGCAAGCTTTTACTGTCAGTGAGGGTGTGGTGTCAGCTGTTGTCTCACAGCATGGCCTGGTTTGAGTGCACCCATAACAGTCCAGGTGAGGCATATGCCTGTTGTGCATATGTTACATAATACTGCTATCAAGAGAGTGTTAGGCAACATTTAGTACACATATTCATAGCTGTGAAATGTGTCCCAGCCTGCAGGGCTTTAACGTGCTTCTGTGGGTGGCAGTGACTGCAGTAGGAGTAACCAGTTTTGCTGGACATTGCAGGGCTCCATTATTCCTATGTTGTATTGACATGCGTGTAGTTGTCATGTCACACACCATGCTGTGGGCCAGGACTGTGGGTTTCTAGATGTGACAGATGCTAGAACTGTAACAGATGGAGCTACCAAGTCATTCTTATGGCAGGTGTATTTGCAAGACATATGTGCATGCATACAGTGTGTAACACAAGATTAGGATGGACATGTGTGCTCTGATGGATATGATATGTGACAGTTAGCTATCTGCCATGCTATTGTAATCCCAATCTGCACTGTCTTTCCAGTATGTGAGCACAAAGAGTAGGTTTTATGAGGACCCTGCCATGAACAGGGGGCACGACTGTGGATATTCAGCAACAGTCTATGCAGTTGTCAGCTCTACCAGATTTTGTAGGCCTCCCGTACATCCAGCTGCACATATTTGTCTGTATATTGGTTCTGTGTCTGCATCAGAGGCCCAAGTACACTGTGATGTGGGCCAGTATATATAGGAGTAGTGTGTGACTGGCAATCAGGATATGTTTGTAAAAACAGTTACTGTACTCTTACAGGTCAGTTGGTTTACTGGTGTGTTCCTCTGAATGTAGTTCAAATGGATCTGGGTTCAAAATTTGTCATTGTTGTCTTTTTTCCCCTAAAGTCACATCCTTGTAGTGCATGATATACTTATAAATACATCAGTAATTCGCTACAGTGGAGTTGGTGTAGTGTTGTGTTGCTGTGACCCTGGTTTGGATGATTCTATGTTCAAAACTTGGAAATGTTGTCTTTTTTCCCTAATATTACATGAATGTAATGCATTCACAAAATCACTGATAATTCCCACAGCTGAGTTAGCTAAGAGGTGTATTGCTCTGACTCAAGTACACAGGGTCCTAGGTTCAAGACTTGGCAGTGATAACTTTTTTCCCTAATGTTACATGACTGTAATGCATGATATGTTCACAAAAGCATTACTAATTCCCACAGCTGATTTGGTTAAGTGGTTTGTTACTCTGACTCAAGTGCACGTGGGACTAGGATCATGAAATGGCAGTGATAACTATTTTTTCCTAATGTTAAATGACTGTGATACATGATATATTTACAAAAGCATTAGAAACTGTCATAGCTGAGTTGGTGTAGTAATACATTGTTGTGACTCTAATGCACAGGGATCTGTGTGAATGACCTATTATTTTGCTGCATGGCAGAATACTGACTGAATGAGACAGATTGATTAAAGCAGTTTAAGAGGGTTTGCCCGGTTTTGTGTGATGCTAAGTGGTGTCAAGAGACCCTTAGCTTTGCTTAGCAGTGCTTACTCCTGCTGAAACCTGTGCTAATTCCAAAAAAAAAAAAAAAAAAAAAAAAGGGGTGATTGGAAAGTGGTGAAATGGGGGCATGCAAGGAAAAACATTATGAAAGGCAGCTAGGGATGTACAGGATGGGTGTAGGTAAAGATCATAGCTCTCCATGTCTTGTGCAGCAAAACCTGTGAATGATGTGGACAATTTAGAATTTACAGCCTCACATCCCACAGGGGTGTGGATAACATACATTTGCTGGGTACTTCAAGAGTAAATTGATTAACATCAGTGTATGTGGGGGTGGAATGGAAGGCTATGTACGGGACAGGATTTATTTTTGTGGGGACAGATGCCCTCTTTTTTTTAAGGTGAGAGTGGGATGTTGGGGAAGGGCTGTAGGTACATTTGGGGAGGTAAGTTGGGTAGGAGAGATTACTTTTGCAGACAGACAAAACATACAAAAGAGCAGACAGGGGCAGTGTATTATACATGAGGAGGGTAAATAACTTGGAAAAAGAGGGTGGTTGGGAATCAGAGGGCCATGTGCCCCCAGATGGAAACAGTGGGACTGAGGTCCCCACCCATGAGCAGTCACCACTGCCCCTTTATGGCCCTGAAGGTGGCTGTGTTGGGGGCTAGACAATGGAGCCAGCCTGCCCCTTGAGGTGCACAAGTCTGCCCTTGATCTGGTGCAGCCATACATCCAAACTGGTATCGGGTGACAGGGTCCTCTCTGCATCTGCTCGTGGGGAATGGGATGGGCCCTGTCCCCTGATGTGGTTCCACCTGAGGTGGTGCAGGACCAGCGGTGGAAGCAGTTCAAGGTTGGGACCCAGATGTGCTGGGACCTAGTACCATGGCCAGATGAGGCAGGACAGGTGCATCTGCTGGGATCTGCCTACACAAACCTGCTATGGTGTTAAGGTTTGTCAAGGTGTATTGGTTAGTCATAAACAAAACATTTCAACATTAGTTATAACGGCATGCATGGGTGTTCCAATTAACCCAGAACAATAGGATTGGGAAATCTGCATGGCAAACAGAACACATGCATAAATGAAATAATAGTGATTATTGTAACAGCATGCCAGTAACATTTATGGCAACAGGCCACCAACGATGGAATTTGAACAAGTTATGTTAGTACTGAACCATTTAAATATATAAACAATAATAGTCCCAACATTAGGTTTTGAGAACAACATACCTGTAGTATATGAATAATAATTATTGATGCAGGTAAAGCATGGGGGGGGGAGAAAAGCAGTCCATTACCAACTGTATAGGCTTATTTATTCACAACAGTACTGCTCAATACTCTACAGGTCTTCCCTCACTTTGCATTCACCTGAGGCCTATAGCTACTGTAGCACGCACATGCCTGTTAATCTGTTGACCTGAAATGTTGTGGAGAAAGCAGTGACAAGTGTAGGTACATGAGTAGAGGGGACTCATAAATGTCAAGATTACATATATGACTAACAAGGTGTATCCTGCACTGAAGTTGTGTAAGTGTGCTAATGGCATACTTCTACTGAATTCATATCTGTGTGCAAGGTTATTGGCAACAGTTATCAGTAGCCATGACAGCATGATACTTGAGAGACATGTATTGGGAATAGTGCATAGTGTATATAGCTATTCCGCTATCATTTGTAGGCATGGGGCTGGGCACTGGAACATTTTTACACAGTTTATTAGTATACCCTTCATACAGCTAATATAAACATTTCTTTACCTGTGAGACCTGTGGAGAAAATGTCTGTTAACACTACCTGACATTTTCTACAAACACTCAAGATTACTTGTGTGTCACCATGAACACATCTTCGTACCAGTCCCTGGATCCAAACTGTGGTCTGTGTATGCAAAAATTAACAAGAGCTATATGTATTTCTTATCACACTGAACTACTGGGGGACTGTTGTCTGCTGCTTGACTGATTTTTGCCTACAACCCACTTGGTCATACATTCTGACCTTGTAATATAAGTGGAATGTCATAGTGTTGTGCTAGATAGATAGTAAGTGAACTGTGTATTAATACTTTGCATGCAAGTGTACATATTTAACCCCTAGTGGATGTGATTATGTGTGATGTAGTTGCAGTCTCCACCTATTACAGTCTCATATATGCCTGCATCAGTATACCTACATTCAGAAATATATGTAGCTGAAATGCAAAGGTCAACACAAGACACTGCTGCAGGGAACACGCAGGGGATGCCAGTGGAATTGGTGAGCTCATGTGCCAGGTGGTCCCAGGCCTCAGACTTGTATTCTGAGCCCTGGTAATGGCATTGCAGCAGTCTGTCATCATGGTTCTTTATGAGGAGCCCAGCCATGACCCTGGAATTCAACATGCCCCAGCTTTGCAACCGAAAGTCTGCACCTTCACCAGCACCTGCCATAGTTCTTACAGGGATCAAACTCTAATAGGTTCTGCCTGTATTTCCACCTGTTTGGTTTAAATAAGGCCATATTCCCAGCCTTTGCCATCATTGGACTGTTTTCCAAAATGCTGAGCAGTGCATAGCAGTGCACATATCTGCTTAGCTGAGCTGAATGAATGGGACTTCTTAGCAATGCTCCAACCATCTAAGCAGAGCTGTGCACTGCTAAATATTGCTCAGACAGATAATGTTTAAACATTGGTTAGCTTGGATTAGCATTGCTTACAGAACTGAGTGAAGGGCAAACAAAAGTTTTCATTTCAAGAAGAATAAGATTTGGATATTGATTACTCATTACTGATACATTATTATTAAGTGTATATATTTTACTTTACATGACGTTCCCCTCTGTGCTTTCATTACATTACCTTGGGGTGTGACTGTACTGTATCAGACAGTTTTGTTTAAATGGAGTTTTCACCTCATATCTCCACTGACACTGGGATTCTGGACCAGCTACACTACCCTGGTTAACAAATATCAATTACTATATCAATAATAAATAAAAAAAATAACATAAAAAGGCTTTCCGATGTAAAAGCTGAATGGCTTGTTTTGTTATTCAGACTGTGCAGTTTGTGCACATGAAGCCATGACTCTAACCACTCAGCTAACTCGATGGTGAAGGTTTCAGTTATACATTTCTATATAGCTTTTCATTATGTTTAAGCACTGTTTAGCAAAGTGCAGTGCAAACCCGCTCAGCCAAGCTTAAATTTTAAATACAATGAAGTAAAAAAATAATCCATTAATTTTACGTGAAACATCACACTTCAATTATGAAATAAGTGTTCGAGGACACTTTCTTTATTGTTTTAATGCTGGCACCTTCACAATACAGGTGGTGTGTTACAGATACTATAACACACCCCCTACATGACATTATTTCATTTTTCAGGTCAGCCAGATTTTCACAAAATGTCCACATTTGTGCCTTATATTTTTGGTCCATTTTTCATAAAATTATGTTTCTCTGGAAAATCACTGGTCAAATCATTACAGACTGCAGTTAGTAATGACATGCATTTGAGTTTCGGGCAACACACTCTTCAGAAAATCCATGCTAATGCAAAACCTATCATTTTATCAACTTTCTAAGTTTGTAAGAACAATATTTAAAAATGTTCCCTATTTTTGGGCTTTTGTCCAACTTTTACTAATGGCTTTGTCCAGACTTCTTGCTCTAAGAGGTGGAGAGGTATGTGTCTGAGGATACTTTTTTATTGCAGAGTGCCATATGGCACTTTCAAAATGCAGGGGTTTGTTACAGTATCTGTAACACACCCCCTGCATAACATTCTCTCCCCATTCATCTTTTAAGTGTCTGAGGACACTTTTTTTATTGTAAAGTGCCATATGGCACTTTCACAATGCAGGGGGTGTGTTACAGTACCTGTCACACGTCCCCTGCATAATATTCACTTCCCATTCATGATTTCAGTGTCCACAGACACTGTTTTCTATTGTAGAGTGCCGTACATCACTTTGACAGTGCAGGGGGTGTGTTACAGATCTGCGAGCACTACTGGAACACACTCCCCTGCACTGATTCAGTATCCATGTACACGGCTCCCCCTCTGCAGCATGCCTTAATTAATATCCAAGGCATGCTGCCGAGAGGGAGATGCGGACACAGACACCATTCACTCTGTGTAGGAATAACCCTATTCCTGCACAGAGTTTATTAAATCCGGGGGTACATCATTACCATTCATTTGCTATTTCTTACTTTAAGATTCAATAATCATGGATGAAAAGCATGAATCAAAATTAAAAATAAAAAAATAAAATCAATAAAAAAAAATGAAAAAAAAACATACTAATTTATTATTCTACCTGTCTATCAAAGCTGCTATTTGTAGGACAATTAAATTTCACATATTACAGATGAAACTGTGCTTTAGCTGTAGCAGCAAAGTTAATTATGAAACTTGGCAGATGTTTCAAAAATGATGATGCTTAATTGTCGCACAAATAACAATTTAGATAGATAGATAGATAGATAGATAGATAGATAGATAGATAGATAGATGGATAGATAGATAGATAGATAGATAGATAGATAGATAGATAGATAGATAGATAGATAGATAGATAAATACGTTTTCATTGAGCCAATCCATGTACTCAGTGTGTCAGTCATTGTTACAGTCATAAATGGGATACTTGTACATCATAGGCATACCTCTCAACTGGTCCTGATTTTCAGGGATGTCCCTAATTTTGACACAAATTTTAGCTCTGTCCCTCTTAATCCCTTTTAGCACTTGTGCCTTTTGGACAAAAGTGGTGAATTATGCTTAATAAATAATGACAACAATTAAGAGCTGAAGAATTATTTTACTTTAAGAAATGCATATTAATTCACATTATGTAATTCTGTTAATGCCTTAAGTTAATAGAACTAATATGTTAAAAGTGTCCCTGATTTTTTCTGGATTTGTCCCTGATTCTGTTGAGATTTGTCCCTGATTGGTTGAGAGCTACGATCATAGGAAGGCTGCACAAACACATATGCACTCACATACACACATGTATACAGACACACACACACACACACACACACACACACACACACACACACACACACACACACACACACACACACACACACACACACACACACACACACACACACACACACACACACACACACACACATACACACACACACACACACACACAAACACACAAACACACATTTTGTATGTCGATCGCACCTCCTCTTCATGAAATTTAGAAGTTCACAAATTCACCTATTAACATGTTTTTGTGACAGACCTCAATGTAAAACCATCTTGGTAAAAGGAGGACATGCAGATTTTGGAAAGAAAACATCCAAACTGGAACCAAATCACAGAACCAGTCCTGGGAGGGAGGAGTGTTGACACCATTACCACCATGCTGTACATTCTGAATTCACAACTTTACGATTTGTCACAATTCAAATCTTCGCAATAAGGTAAACATACTAGAAGTGTGAGATCCTTCTTTCAGATTCTGCCTATCTGCACTTATTAAAATGTATTGGCATTTGCCAGTTTCATAAAAAAAAAAAAAAAAATATATATATATATATATATATATATATATATATATATATATATATGGATTCCTATTACAAGAACGAAAGTTCACTACTTCAAACTTGTAATAGGAAGCCTCACTTCTTCGAAAGTTCACTTTAACGAAAGTGAACTTTTGCGTAAGTGCACTTCACCGAATACACTGCAGCACAGTGGAGGACATAAAAAACAAGCTATGTCCTCCACTATGGTGTGATAGTCATGGACCTTAGGGTTAGGGCACAGGCTAGGATAAGGGGATAGTTAGTAAAGCTATCCCCTTACCCTAATCCATGCCCTAACCCCAAGATTCATGACTATCGCACCATAGTGGAGGACATTGCTGTGCTGCAGTCGTCACGGACAATAGGGTTAGGGCACAATAGCCCTATGGGCTATTCCCTTACTATGACCTGTGCCCTAACCCTAAGGTTCGTGAGTACTGCACGGAAGTTCAGTACCACACCCATTCATTGTACTGAACTTCGCGTAAGTGCACATTCGATTAAGTGCACTTTCGCTTCAGTGAGCATTCCATGCACTGTTTCAAATGAATGAAAATCCGATCTAGTGTATGGAACCCACATAAATATATATATATATGTATATATATATATATATATATATATATATATATATATATATATATATATATATATATATATATATATATATATATATATATATATATATATATATATATATATAGGAAACTTAAGCTACTTCCTTCAGATTCTGCACTTAAAATATATCAGTATTTGCTTCATGTCTTTGGGTTTAAAGTCATTTTATGTGATTTAATATCACACTGTATTTATGTATAAATTCTATTCATTTTAATGTAGAAGAATCAGGGTCATGTGTGTGAATAGGCAACAATTAATTGTTCTGCAAGTTTTCCCTGACTGGTCTACTTAGCACTGTAATTTTCTTCCCAGCTTAATTTGTGTGAATAGGCAACAAATAATTGTTCTGCAAATTATCCCTGAAGGGTCTACTTAGCACTGTTGTTTTCTTCCTAGCTTAAAGATTAAGCATAGGATAATAGGATCATAAAAGTTAATAGGCTAATGCCCGAAGACCCTTACAAGCGTAGCCAAGTTCTACCCTTATTTCCATGATCAGCACCTATTCTCCCTGTCCAAGAGAGACACAGGTGGAATCCCCATGGTGAATGTAACTGTAATTTCCCTTCTAGTTGTCCAGATTGCATTTAAAGAGGGCCAATGAGATGCTCTGTTTGACATGAAGTGGGAGTCTATTCCAAAGGTGTAGTAACATGTGGGAGACAAATCTGCCCCTCCAGCAGGTTCTATCAATGCCACATACCAGGTTAAGGTCTTTAAAGTGAGTCACCCGTGTACCATTTGATTTATGGAGATGCAGCATTTCCAATAAAGTAGGGTCAGAGATTGCCTTGTATGCAAGGCAGAGATTGCCTCTGAGTAGTCTGTATGAAACAGAATAAATTGACAGTGATTTCAGATGATCCACATAGGGCAGATGCTGAAGACATTGAAATTTCCTTGTGAGGAATCTTTGTGGTTTTTCCAATTACTGCAGGTGCTTGAAAAGGTACACACCAAAAAGCGAGCTGTACTTAATTTCTGGAAGACTACATGGAAGTTATAACCTCTTTTTTTCTGGAGGCAATGCCCTTACTTATGAGATGAGCAATATAGAATGCCCTTCTTATCACTGTGAAGACATGGTGGTCAAAGATAAGGTTGCTGTCAATCTGTGTGCCCAGGTCTCTCACCACTGAGTGCATGCTTAGGGTATTTCTAGTGATGTGATAGCAGGAACATCGCCCGTACTGAAAGGGATGGTAGTACATGTTTGTATAAGACCCTCTTGTAGGATGTTGACATCATCTGGCGATTATATGACCACTCCCAGTTTTCAGCCATCAGAAAAATTTGTGAGCCACAGACCTTTAGTTTTTGCTTGTATTTCGGAGAAATAGATTCCAAACAGCAGAGGTCCCAGGACTGATGCCTGTGGAACACCACTGGTTACAGGTCTGCTGTTGGAGGTGGAGTCCCCTATTGTGGCTATATGGGTTCTATCAGTGAGCCAGTTAGTGACCATCTAACGATATAAAGTTTGATACCTAGCTGGGTGAGTTTGTCAATGATGCCTGAGTGAGGGATAGTGTCAAATGTCTCAGCTATGTCTAGGTAGGCTGTATGCTCAGATTTCCCTGCGTCCAGGGCCTTGGTGAGTGTCTCAAAGATGTCCACCAGGTTTAACATGCATCATCTCCCTTTGACAAGTCCAAACTGAGTAGGGTCAAGTGTTTGAGATTTGTATCTTTGTTGATAAGGTCTATGATGATTCGCTCCATTGCCTTGTAGATAAAGCTAGTCAGGCTAATACGTCTATAGTTCCAGGGGTAATGTAGTAGAATCACCACATCTGTGCAAGGTAATAACTGTGGCCATTTTCCATTTAGCTGCTGTGAAGCCAGTTGTTAGACTATGATTGAAAAGAGTACCCATTGGTATTGCTAATTCTTATTGGAACCCATGTAGGATGCTGCCTGGGATATTGTCAGGTCCCATAGATGCTGTGTGTTTTTGGTCTTAGAGAAGGCATTTATGACCTGCTCTTTAAAGATACAAGGTAGGGCAGAAGTGGTAGGGATGTCATGGGGTACATGTGGTGGGGACAGGGTAGTGAAATTTTCACAGAACCCGTCAGCCAACAGGTTAGCTATGTCCACAGCCTCAGTATATGTGGTATCATTAACTACCAGTTCAGAACAAATCTCGGCCTTTCCTTTTAGGTTACAAATTTAACTAAAGAACACCTTTTGGTCATCTGTAGTTGAGGAATCTAATTTGGATTCATAGTTAGCTTTGGAGGACTTCACAAGAAGTCTTATTTGCTGGTTTAAGCTGAGGTGGGAGTGTTTCCTGTTCAGGGTTTACTCCCTCTTACTCTTTTAATGGCAGTTGTCCACCAGGCAGGTTTGCTCTTTCTTGAGGAGCTTGTTTTGGTCCTATCAGGTATGGCTGAGTGAATGCAGTTATACAGGTGTTCGTACAAAGCATTGGTGTAGAACTCAGCATAGTTGCCAGTTCCAACTATGCATGCATTAAGAAAAAAAATATATACTACAAAATAATGACTACATAAAACGACAAACCTACTATATAAAATCACCAACCTAGTTAACTCATTACAAATGAGTGATGCCTCCAGGTGCATCTGCAGTTAACTCCTACTGACGCCTCTATGCGTCAAATATTACTTTTTAATATTTGCAGCAATAATTCCCAAACCATGCTATGTATAAGATTTTTAAAGATTTCATCTTAAAGCTTACACAATGGAAAGCTCAACTGCATTAATATTTGATCTCTGCCTAGTGCAGGTAAAGCTATTTTAACTGTTTTCATGACATTAATTTATATAGATATCATGTTCATATTTTTCTAAATATCTCAACAACCAAGTAACACAGACAGAACTCCTTAGCATCATATGAAAGCTATCAGCTAGATGAATACAATGCTGTTTACAGTATGTGTGTATCCTGAACAGTTGCTAAGATATTGTAAGTTGTTTACTAAATATTACAAATGTAACAGTTCCTGTGTCTAATGTAACTTATAATATTCAGTTTAAGACCTAGAACCTACAGAATACTGCAGCTATAAAAATAGTTTGTGCTGAAGAGTTTGCTATTTATACTTGTTTCATTACCCCTATGGTTATAGAAATATGAACATTTGTTTGAAATGTGAGGACATAATTTTATTATGTCAAATGGCTTAGGCTCTGCCCATTGGAAGTTACAGAGCAAACTTCCTAAGCTCCTTTGGAGTGAATGAGTTAAATACAGTGTAAAACAAAACACTAAAATAATTCTGCAGTTGAATTAAAAAAAAAAATGAAAAAAAAAAACTTTAATACATGTAAAATATGCCAATTTACACTGTAAGCTCTGTAATAAATAAACATTTTCTGTGCAGGGCTTTGCTGCTCATTTAGGTTGTACCACTGTATAGCTATAGAATAACCCCATAGTAAGAATGCATTTAAACTTACCCAGATAAAATATTTGCAACTTTTATTATGAGCAGTATGTGGCCATGCATGGTTATTACAATCTATTGTAAACTGAAACTGCTCACTCAAGAACCAGTTTCTCATTTCCTTTTAAATGGTTTAAATGATTTAAATGGGTAAACATATTTAGTGTAAACATATCTTTAATGGTGCTCCCAATGCATTATCCTGTAAAAAAGTTACTTTTTTCATAATTAAAAATATAGAAATAAGGACTAAGAGACTCAGAACTGTGCTTATGAATCATGTTTTTAAGGTCCACAGACCCCAACACTATTCTGTAAAATTTATATCAAAAGGAAGACGAATTTACCTAAAGAAGAGCAGGAAAAAATACTGATTTCCTATTACTCGTCACTGTTATTGGCAACCACCCGTCTCACTAAGGATTGACATTTAGGATAATAGTGGGTAGGCTTCAGAGTTAAGGAAGGATTAGTTTATGTGTAAGTATAATTGGTGTAGTTTAATTCCAGTTAGTGTATGCAGTTTTCTTTGATGGATCTGCAGAAATTAGAGGGCAACAAGGGTCATTGATAGAACACCAGATTACATATACATTTTTGTCAAACCATTTGGTTACTTAGCATTAATTAAAAAGAGCTATGTATCAGAGCTTTGACTGGGTAACATCTATCTGAAATCAGCTGGATGTATAAATGAATTTAAGTACATTTTATCTGCTCTTTTTCATATTGTACTGTATTTAATTTATTTGTGTTTTTCACTGAATATTATCTCAACTGAAGTTGTGGCTGTCTCTCTACAGAGTACTTTTGAGAATTTCTGTGTAGCCATTAATTACAGTGGGGGTAGTTTCAGCTCATCACTGACATTCTTGCCTTATATAAGTGGCACATTTTGAGTTATCTCTGCTTAATATCAGAGTTTTGGCCGGCTATCATCTACCTGAAATCAGCTGGACGTATACAAGAATTTAAGTAGACATTTATCTGCTCTTTTGCTTATAGTACTGTATTTAATTTATTTATTTGTGTTTTTCACTGAATACTAACTCAACTGAAGTTGTGGCTGTCTCTCTACAGTTAGTTCTCCATCTACCCTCCCTGTTCTTGTTTTGGTGTTAATGTTGGTGGCTTTGAAATTGCCCACCCCTCTTGTAGATTTGTATTTGGATACTCCTTCTGGGCACATCTTATTTGCTCACCCAACTGAGTGCAGTGAGATCATATTCTGATTTCAGGCACCCCTACTGTGTACAAAGAGAACATTTGGGAAGGACAACCCCTGTAGCATCTTAATCCTGCTCTATTCCCTCCCTCAAAAAAAAAAAAAAATATATATATATATATATATATATATATATATATATATATATATATATATATATATATATATATTTATTATTTAGCTGCTCTTACTGTAACTGTCTTAGTTGCTCTTCTGTGTGCTATCTGTTCAGTCGCTCTTACTCTGCACTTATTACTCCTTGTTAGTAGCCTTCTAATTTACTGCCTTCTGCACTTGTTTTTTAGTCATTTGTTAATTTAATTGCATTTATTTGAACTGTATTTGCCGTAGTGTTGCTACACACTCAGGTGTGCTGGCCTGCATTACAATTTGAATTGTATTTACTGCTGTTTTAGCTGCTTTTTTGTAACCAAAAAAAAACTTCTAAGCTTGTTTCCTGCCTTTCCTGTAACTAGTCAAGTCCATCTACCAACTTGCTGTATCCAGGACTGTTGGTAAGCTTCTGAGCCCCCCAAGCCTTTCTGTGTTGGAGGGAAGCCTTCTAGCTTATCAGTGGGAGTGGTAAGCACTAGGTAGCCTGTCTACCATGGGAAGAGTGGGTTATCAGTGGGAGTGGTAAGCATGAGGTAGCCTGTCCTCCATGGGAAGAGTGAGTGTTGGCCCAGAAATTGTAGTTTATTTGTCCATTTGGGCAGTTTTCCATCTCTTTCAACTTCCAGGCTTAAAAGCCTATGTTTGTATTTGTTCTCCACCTTTCCTGTAACTAGTCTAGTCCAGGTACAGATTTGTTGTATCCAGGACTCTTTCTAAGCTTCTGAGCCCCCCAAGCCTTTCTGTGTTGGAGGGAAGCATTCTAGCTTATCAGTGGAAGTGGTAAGTATTAGGTAGCCTATCTACCACAAGAGGAGTGGTTCCTGGCTTAGAAATTGTACCTATTCGCCGTTTGGGCAGTTTCTTTCCATCTCTTTCAACGTTCTGGTTTAAAAGCCACACTTGCGCTTGTTTCCCACCTTTCCTGTAACTAGCCTAGTCCAGATACAGAGTTAATGTATCCAGGACTTTTGGTAAGCTTCTGAGCCACGCAAGCCTTTCTGTGTTGGAAGAAAGCCTTCTAGCTTATCAGTGGGAGTGGTAATCACCAGGTAGACTGTCTGCCATGAGAGGAGAGGTTCTTGGTCCAGAAAGTGTAGTTTATTGACCATTTGGACAGTTTGTCCATCTCTTTCAACTTTCTTGTTTAAAAGACCACATCTGCGCTTGTTTCCCATCTTTCCTGTAACTAACCTACTAGGTAGCACTAGAAAACCTTAAACTGATACAAGCCTTCTAGCTTAGAAGATAGATTTTGGAGTGATTAAGTATCAGTTTTCTGTACTTTCTTGCTGTACTTAACTGTTTTCCGCCCAAACACAGATTTTCCAGCATTTATTGTGATTTAAAAGCTTGATTTTTTCATGTATTGTACTTATTTGACTGCCTGCACTTTTAAAAAGTTATTTTTTGTTTAAATAATTTGTTTAACTGTTGTAGGCTACACACTAAAGTGTGATAGCCTTTTCTGGTCGTTTGTAGTCGTTTAAAGCTGTTTTGATTGTATTTTTTTTACTGTTTTTGCCTTATCTTTTCAAAAAAAAAAAAAAAAAATTCCTTGTTTCCCACCTTTCTAAGCTAGTATAGTCCAGTTTTCTGGCTAGTGCTGAATTCAGGGCTATGATACTAGTTTCTGAGTTGCCCATACCTTACTTGGATAGAAGGAAGTTTCTCTGTTCACCTGTGAGAGATGGGAGCTTTGAGCAACCTATCTGTCCCTGGAGGAGTGGTTCCAGCCCAGAAGTTAGTAGTTTATTGGCCATTTTGGGCTAATTTCTATTTCTTTCATTTCCCTACTATAAAAAATGCATTTGCACGGTTTTGTGCACCGGGCAGTGCCGGTTAGCTATGGTTAAATTATTCCTCGCTCCACTAAGTCTCCTGTTCAGTTTTTCCCTTGAAACTAGTCTAACTCTCAACCTAAGCACTCAAAAAGCATCTTACAGCCCGGCACTTGCTCAGACCTAACAGCAAGCATTAATATACCCTAACATTGATTGCCCAGCAGGGCAAGGCTCTTTATTCACCCCTCACCAACCAAGCAACTAAGCAGCTCACCCTACTATTCAGGCATAACCAAAGGGCAACTTCAGGTGCACTCTCCAGTCCAGCTGGTGAATCTGAGTATCCTGAGGCAATGTTATGACTGACTCATGTACACAGACAACCCTCTCCTCCTACCACAAAACAGTAACATATGCGAGAGATACAATTATAAAGCCAAACTGGAAGCTAAGCTGTCTCCACCCAAGACTGGAACAGACAGTCAAGAGGAGAAGGTTAACACTTGCACCACACCTCCAGCTGCACACAGACCTACTAAAACAGCACTGGCAAAAAATACACATAAATATACAAAATCGTACTTGGAGGCTCTAAATAAAAACCTGCAAAAGCATCAGAGACCTCCAAAGCAGACACGCAAACAACCTGCACTTCCCGTCACAAACCAGACAACACATAAAATACAAAATCATACCTAACACACTAGTAATAGGTGACTATAGTCAGGCACACTGACGTCCCACTCACTAGGCTGGAGCTGCCTGTCAGGAGCTAGAATACACAACATAACACAAGCACTCACGTCACTCCAGAACAAGTACAAATATGACTCTGTCATTGTTCATGTTGATGTGAATAACCTGAGACGTACTTCCCTGGACTACAGGAAAAGAGACATGGAAGAGCTCTCGGATCATGCAGCCCAGGCTGGCATTACCCTGAACCTGAGTAGCATCCTGCCCTCACCAAGAATGATACCTCAATATAAAGAAAAAAATATCAATTTCAACAATTGGCTAAGCTTCTGGTGTCATTCAAAGGGGATCCAGTGTCTGTCAGCCTGGGATGACATGGTCGACAAGCCGCATTGCTTCACAAGAGACGGCTTACACCTGTCACCCTAGGCCTTCGAATACTGGCCCAGGCTCTTGCTGCCCCCATAGTGCCTTTTTTAGGCAAGGCTCAAAAGTCAAACCCACCTCCATAAACAGCACAATTAACAAAAAACTGAGGGTTGTGCTACTAAACGCCAGGAGTTTAAATCTCAAAATGCACGCGCTCGAAGCACTCCACAGTATGGAGAATGTCAACATCTGTGCAGTAACTGAAAGCTGGTTCAAGGCTCCAGAGACCACCCCAGCACTACTGGGCTACAACTCATACCACACGTTTCGGCCACAGAACACGGACCAAAACACAAAAGGAGGGGGTGTATCCATACTCATCAAGGATACCTACACCTCCAGGTTAGTGGCACAGCATGATACCTCTGAGATCATCCATGTGCAACTAACATCTGGCAAATCTGCAATGCAAATTTTGGCCTGCTACAGATCACCCTCCATGATCCAGGACCACCACTCCACCTTTCTGGAGACACTGGAAAACTTGAAGGTCCTACCAAACACCCCGATATTGGGCGATTTCAATTACCCTACCATTCACTGGGAAAACTACTCGAGTACAAATTCCCAGGCTCAGTGCTTCCTGGAATTCATCAACTCAAACACCCTGAATCAGCTGGTAAACTCCCCTACCAGAGGTGAAAACATATTGGACCTGGTCATCACCAACATGGGCGACAGGTGTTCCACACCGGAGGTCAACCTGTCACTGGTTAGATCAGACCATAAACCAATCACTCTGGATGTCCACACCCCACCACCATCCCCAACTAAGGAAACCACAGTAAAAAACTTCTTTAAAGTAAACTTCACCTTACTTAAGACAGAAGTGGTGTGTTTCACAGCCCCCATGCTAAAGGATAACGCTTTCCAAGATGCAGAAACCTTTACAAATGCACTCTATGAGCACCTGCAAGGATGCATGGATCATGTCACCCCTAGCAAAGCCAAGACTCGCTCCTCTAAGAGAAGGAAACCAGTTTGGTGGACCCCTGCAATAAGCAGGCTATATAATAGAAGGAGGAAACTAGTTCAGAAAAAAGCACATCCCAAGAAGGGAAGACATTCCTGATCAGTATCAGTAAGAAACTAAGGTCCCTCATGAAATCATCCAAGGCTAACTTCGAAAGAAAAATAGCCAAGGATTCAAAAGATAACCACAAAGCCTTCTTTAGCTATGTTATGAATCTAAGTGGCAACTCGCAGATATGCACTGAACTAGTACAAAATATCACAAAATATACTGAACCTACTGATATTGCCAACATCCTGGCAGATAGATTCAGTGCAAAGTTCACCCCCTTCTCACCTCCAAAAGGGTCCACAACAATACAGGAAAAGTGTAGTGCCCCAGAAATCACAGATGCACAGGTGAAAACAGCCCTTTCAAATGCCAAAAATACAGTGTCAGTGGAACCAGATACTGTCCCATGCTGCGTCTTGCATGAACTACAGAATGAACTAACCCCCCACCTGAACACGCTGTTCAACCTCAGCCTCTCCAGAGGCTATGTGCCCATAGAATGGCACACAGCAACAGTTATTCATCTCCACAAAGGAGGGGCCACAACTGACCCTGATAACTATCGCCCCATAAGCCTGACTGGTGTGCAAGGTTATGGAGCGCATCATCATGGAACTCATTAACAAAGATATTGGGAACCTCCAAACACTTGACCCAACCCAGTTTGGCTTTGTTAAGGGCAGATTATCCTACTAAACCTGGTTGACTTCTTTGAGACAGTCACCAAGGCCATAGATGAGGGAAAGGTGGTTCACACAGCCTACCTTGACCTTGCCAAGGCTGTTGACACCATTCCCCACTTGGGTATTACAGAAAAACTCACCAGCCTGAATATAAACCCCTACGTCACAAGATGGGTTGCCAACTGGCTTACAGACAGAACTCACACGGTAAGAAAAGCGGGCTCCAGGTCTGATTCTAAACCAGTCACAAGTGTTGTCCCAAAAGGCTCGGACCTGGGACCCCTACAGTTTGGCATATACTTCTCAGAAGTAGAGGCAAACACAGGAGGACTATGGCTAACCAAGTTCACTGATGACTGCAAACTGGGAGCCATAATTGACTCTATGGCTGACACAGACATCCTCCAAAAGGGCCTTACTGAGATGGACACCTGGTGTCAAAGTCATGGCCTCAAGCTAAATGCCAAAAGATGCATAGTCATCCCATTTGGGAAATACAAAACACCCACGAATTACCACATAGGTGGCAGCCCCCTTAATACAGAAGAGGTAATAAGAGATCTGGGGACCCAGATAGATAGTAATCTCTCCTTTGACAATCATATTGCCAAAGTAGTTAGGAAATCCTTCTATGTAGCCCATCTAATTACTAAAGGGTTCACATCTAGAAATAAAGAGGTTATAGTGCCCCTCTACACGTCACTCATTTGACCCATCATTGAGTACAATGCCCTATTTGGGATGTACCTCACAAAACACTTCCAACAGCTGGAAAGACCACAAAAGTACTTCACCAAGAGGATTACTGGCCTCAGACATATGTCCTATGCAGCCCGACTAAAAAAACTCCGGCTGTACTCAGTGGCATATCGCTTACTCAGAGGTGATCTCTGCCTGACTTACAAAGCCATGTCCAACTCAGAATTGATGGACATGATCCACCTAAAGAAATCCAAGTCACTGCGAGCCACGTGCTCTAGTGAGCTAAACCTCGCCACAACAATAAATAGAACATGCTGGAGGGATAGATTCCTGTCACAGAGACTCCCCATGCTTTGCAACAAAATTCCAAATTACATCAGGCATAGCCCCTCACTAACACTCTTCAAGCGAAACCTTGACGAGTGGATGGGTAACAGAAAATACACCCCTGGGATCATTTCATTGGCTCTGCTTCACAGAGGATCAGTTAATTAATCAGTTGTGAGGCAAAAGCCAACATACTCTGGCTAGGCTTATAAATGCCCTCGGGCCGATAGCCTACTACCTACCTATGAACCTATAAACAAATGAGTTAGTCATAGCTCTAAATGCATATTTGTAGGCCAGGTAAACTTCTTTTGGAAAAAACTAGAAGAAAACTCAACTTCAGTGATTGAAGAGAAATACACAGTGGCCTTACAATTTGGATATTCAGATAATTACAGACTGTTCATGAAAACAATCTGATTAAAATATGAAGGAAAGGCATTCCGGGTTATTACAGTAATGGAAAGGCTGGGAAGAATTATTTGGACTCTGTGCTCTCAATTGCGATTATTAATACTATATATAGGGTTTGCCATTTAAAACTGTCAGTCACTGGCTATATAAAGACTTATTGGTGCTGAATGTGGATGATGCTTTTATCACTAATTGCATCTTAAATTGATCTTTCCATTTTCACAGATCTTACATTATTAATAATAACAGTTTGACACTTCCTCTTTAACTCAGACTGTTTCAAGACCTTAATTTCATTTAATATAAAAATGTGTTTTAGCAACAGCATCATATTTACATTATTTTTGTCATGTGCAAATTTATTTCATGGTGTTGACATAATTCAGCTTAAAATTCAGGAAGATAAAATTTTATCTGATATATCAGACTTTCCACATGTTCATGTTTTCTGTATGAGTGCCATAAATGTGTGTGTGTGTGTGTGTGTGTGTGTGTGTGTGTGTGTGTGTGTGTGTGTGTGTGTGTGTGTGTGTGTGTGTGTGTGTGTGTGTGTGTGTGTGTGTCATAGGACACATTGCTAGTGTGTGTGAAAGAGAGAGACAGAAAATGAATGATACAAGGAGCAGAGAGTGAGAGAGAGAGAGATGTAGTAGGTTGTGTGTCTTTCAAGAACGTGAATGCATGCAGTAGATACTCTGGTGAAATTGTGTGACTAAACCAATTATTCATTATGTTCAGTTTTAATGGGGATATAACGTAAGAGAAATAAGAGAAAAGAACAGAAGAAATAAGTGCTACACACAGAAAAAGTAACTAAATCAGTGCCTAAATATGTCATAGTGATTTACTGACATCTATGATTCTAATCACCTCCACTATCTTCCTGTATTTAGCCATTCAGTAAAAATTCTAGCCATGCTAAAGTTTCCACTGTGTGATTCCTTAAACCTCTTCTATTAGAGGCACATGGGATATATGCAAATTACCCTTTAAGGACATCGTGTTTCAGCTGTAAGGCAGTTCTGAATGCCCATGACTTTTTTTCTTTTTAAGTCTGTTTTGTCATGGACAAATTTAGACCAATAAAGCCAAACCACACTAGCTGTGTCAGACTGTAGGTATCATGCAAAACTAGAACATACTACCATGCATAAACAGTATCCTTTATCACCTATGGCTTGTTACAACAAAATTTGTATTCTAAAGTGCTACACCAATTACAAAATATTCTTTGCAAATCAACCACATTTAACCATTTGTCTCCACTGTACTTTTAAAAAGCTTCAGCAATATAAGCCTCATTAAATCATTTTTGGCAATATTTGAATACATTGTCACACAGGGTATGCTGTCGTTGCATATAAATAATATGAATGAATAATGCTGATACACAGTAGAACAGTGTACCAAAGTCAGTGGGTATTCAAGGATGATAGTTGCACAATGGGGAAAGGTGGTGCTCTCAGTCATACCTTCTATTCCCCTTGCATAACCATAATACACCAATCTCTGTGCACACATGCAAATGACTCCTCAAGGATCATGAGCAAGTCAAAGACACTACACAACTGCATATGGGTTGGTTCTGGCTACATAAACCACAGGACTAGAAACAGATATGTACAACTGGTCAACACCTCTGACCACATTCATAATCTCATTTCTGACATGCAGCCCAGAATGTAAACAGACAAAAAAAATGAACATTTTGCACAGTAGGAAAATCCTTTATGGCAATAGAATACCTTGTGGTGTAGGCAAGCCTGCTGCCACAACCACACCCTTTCTCTCCTGAACTGTGATGCTGCTGAACGCCTACATTAATTGATCTCTCATTCACATGTTATAGTAATGATTCCAACTCTGGCATCATGACTAATGTGACAAATGCTTGTGATGTTATACCAGGCATGACAGTACAGTGCAATGCTGCAGGGATCAGCTACGTAATAAGATATAATGGTAGCATTGTCGCCTCACAGTAAGACGTTGTCCTGTTCGATTCTCAGTTAGAGCGTCTTCTGTATGGAGACACGCGTGAATGGGCGTACCTTCGTTGAAGTTTGGGCGTCAGGGCCGGCAACTCGGCACATAAAAATCTACTGCCAATCATTAGCGGACTGGAGTTCTGCTGTGGCGAGCCCTAACTGGGAATAGGCAACAACAACAACTAGTATTATAATAGCAGCTGTTCCTAGCTATATTGTGCAATGTTGTTATACTAGTCAGTGACTTACCCCTTCTGGAGTACTGGTCTGCAAAGTATACCACTGTGTAATATATGTGCATGTGTGAAAATCACAAAAAAAGTGACAGTCTTCTGTTCTGCTGCTGTTCATTAAATGAGTCATTGTCTATAGGTCATGGTTATGAATGGCACCTTACTAAACATAATATGCTGGATGCATTTAAGCAACTTTCCTCTACACATAACAATCTGTGGGTCTATCTGCTGTAGTTCTGTGGTGTTCTGCTCTGCAAAATCAACTGAACAAGAATGAGAGTGAGATCAAGTTAAGTTTAAGAAAAAAAGTCAGTCATAAGGAAACAGTTATTTCTAAATGAATGTATTTTCATTTATTTAGATGTAGACCGTTAGTTACAAACTGACAATATAAGAAAATTGGAATGCTGTGGTTAGATCAGACTAAATGCCTAGAACACACAGCAGCCACAGTTAAAAAAATCCAAGAGAAAAAGCTAGTCTCTGATTTCCCACAGAAATTGAAAAATATGGATCCCTTCCCAATGAAAGATGACATCTTCTGTAACCTGTTAGGTATGTATCTCCAAATGTAAACATGATGGGGTGAATCCAACATTCATCTATATTTACAGTCAACCAAGACAGCAACATGTAGGTGCACAGTGGGAATGGGTACCTCAGAGATCTGTAGAACTGAACTTCAGCAGTTTCTTCAGCAGGCAGGGGCAGGGTGTCTATCTCAGTAAAACCACAGTTCTTCCCTTCCTCCCAATGGAAGGGCATAATGCAATACCTACATAAATAAATAAAAAAACATGTTGTATAGCACTAACATGCTTTCAGTAGCATATACATTTTTTTCTTTGTCTTGATGTACACGGCCGGTGTTAGCATTTTGGGGGCCCCCAGCAAATGTCAAGTTGGGGCCCCCTAAGCAGTTCCAGTATAAGTATCATTCTGTCAGTGCCACACCTCCTAAGAAACCTTTTAGTTTGTGCTGCAAACTTTTAGGAGTAGTACGTAGAGACAGACCTGTAGCTACAAGCTCTAACATTACAACAGGCCTATATACCACTCTGTGTTGACGTGTCTAACAAAGGGACACTTAAAGGTACTGGCATTTAGTTGCAACAATGATGCATTGCAATAACTCTATGTACAGGTCTAGAATTAAATGAACTGATGATTAGGCCTACTGTTTCAACACCCTCCACACACACCCCAGTCCTGTCCTCTGAACCCCCCCACCCTTTTGGGATCCCCATATCATACACATTACTTTTTTCTTCCTTTTCGCACATTTTGCCTTACTCTTATCATTTTCAAGAAGCCATAATTTTCTATATGCTCTGAAGTGCATTTTAAAGTTTTTTTTTCTTTTTACACAACATTTTCATCCAATAATGGCTTGAACAGAAATTATGATACGGGGAAAGAAATTCACTGTTGCTGTTCAACTTTAATTTTCCTTGTATCCTTTCAACACTTCTTTCCCGAACAAAAGAGCACAGTAATAATCATTTAGGAAATAACTCAAATAAGCAAGGGTTCAAGAAGCCGTAGGGTTACAGATGGTCTGGGATGCATTTTATAGCATATTCTCAGCATTTTACTCCAATGGTGGCCTAAAGAAAAATCACAAAAAAGAAAAGAATTTCAGTCTTATTTTTTCTTTAAATTGCCTTAGTCATATATTTCAAGTGACTGCTGATATACATGTACATCACCCCTAACCTTCAAAGTCAGCCCCATGTATATGTGCCTGATGTGTGATTGTGAGAATGATTTCAGTAATATACTCTAATTTGCTGGTCCTAGACAGTATAGCACCCCTACACAAGCTATAGTAACCTTCTTTTTACACTTCTGAGGTCTGTGAGAAAAGTAAATAAACAATGACCACACTGTCCTCAGCTCAAACACAAGCTGCAATGACTTCATGTGCATACCTCTAAGGTTTGACTGTGATGAAAATTAAAGTTGTAATAACCATACAATCCCCAGCCCCCCATAACATACAGCAGCTTTCTGTGCACACGCATTTGAGCAGGGCTGGTTTTAGAATTGGTGCAGTTGAAACCAAAGGCTATTATCAGCTTTATCTTAAAATGGTCATATCTCAGCACTCTTCAAGTTAAACAGCTCAGTCAGAAAATTTATACATTTTTTCTCCAGATTTTTCTTCAACAAGCAACAACTTTAGTGGGGGTCCCTACAGAGTCAAAGATGATTAAGGGAGCCCCCAGTATCCATTTATACAGCTGGCGAGTGTGGGCCACCCGACTCCAAGAAGATCTAAGTGTCTGAATGTTCTGTGATACATTTTATGTCTTACTTTTAAAATATAATTACTTGTTAGGTACATTTTTTACTGATACCCAGAAGAATAATGTCTGTGTCCTGGCATTATTGGGTGCGTGCACATATAAAAATCAGTAATATGTTTTACATACACACATAGACACACACAAGCATAAGCCATAGTGGTACTAGTTTTGTACTTCAGCAAATAGCAATACATTGTGCAACACTGGTACTGCCACACCAGTTCAGTAACTGCTGTTTAGCAGTCGTCAAACAGCAGCAGGGGCAAGTCACTTATTTACCTTATTGAGCAGTAATGCATATCTGTCACTGGTCCTGATTTCACAGACCTGTCCTGACTTTGTTCATACTTTTGGTTTCTCCTTGGTAAAAAGTTTTATTTGCTGCTAAATCATTCAGGATTACAGTCAATCAATCCAGACATTTGAGTTTTATAATTATTGTTCAAAAATATGTGTTGATGCAAAACGTGTTATTCTATTAACTTTTAAGCAAATTAGAGTAATATTTAAAATGTAGTCCTGATTCTGAGC
Organism: Protopterus annectens; assembly: GCF_019279795.1. Classification (NCBI taxonomy): domain Eukaryota; kingdom Metazoa; phylum Chordata; order Ceratodontiformes; family Protopteridae; genus Protopterus; species Protopterus annectens. The sequence goes on along the minus strand of NC_056731.1, from coordinate 1,065,220,763 downwards.
ATTTATTCTATTATTTTTGGGATTGCATTGAATTCTTAAGCAAAGAAATTGAGAGCTATAGTATCTGGTGTTCTGCTTGTATTTATAAAACTCACTGAAAGAGAAAAATCATCCCTGATGATCGGAAGTATCAGCTCTTCTTAAAATCCAAATTTTGCACAGAGATAAGCCACTCTGGGCTTCTGAGCCCTCTAATGCTTACCCTGCTCGTGTTCATAATCAACTTCATCCAAACAAGGTCATATCACAGCCCTGTTTATGTTAAAGAGCATAATTAGGAAATTAATAAATTTTTTCTTCTACATTTTTCCCCAACTAGCAGCAGCTTTTGTGGGGCCCCCACACAGTCAAGGATGATTAAAGGGGGGGGCTGCAACCATGGATATAGTGGGAACCTAATGCTGGCTATGTAATTAGTTTTAGTGGAGAAAATGCCCAACAGCAGGGGTTAAGTAAGCCAGGGGCATTATGTCAGTGTAAAATATTTAATGGAATTCTGATGCCTGTTAGTTGACAAAACACTGTTAGTACAACCAGAAATATCTTTGAATTTTAAAGGGGATATAAATAAGAGTTATTGCCCATGTAGTTTATTAAGTATACAAGAATACTGTACTAACTTTTGTTGGTTTGACAGACATGTTACAAAACATCAAGGTAAGATAAGTTGCTGTGGTTGGGGGCCCCCAGGCAACAGGGGGCCCCCAGGTGCCACAGGGTTCACTGGTGCCTAAAGCCGGCTATGATGATGTATGTGCTATACCTTTCAGCTTCAGTAGGGACACTGAAATCAGCTTTCTTCCTTGACAGCTTTTTTAGCTGTGACTGTTGTATGTTTTAGACATTTTGTCTGTGACCTATCCACACTATTCCAAAAGAGTCACTCTTGGCACATTTTGCTAGGGGCACAATTTCATTCACTGCAGTCTCTAGACAGAAAGTAGGACATTAAAATGAGTGAAATGTATTTTTACAGAGAGCACAATATATTTATAAATCATGTTGATGTAATCCCTGAAGATGAACTAACAAAAGTAAAACAAAACTGGTTCACAATACTTACTAGGTCAATTAGAGTTCTCTAACCAATCACATACTGAACAGTAACATATATAAATATATATATATATATATATATATATATATATATATATATATATATATATAGTGCAACATGCAATAGGCATACCTATTCAGGGATGTATGTCATTCATATGTTCACATGTCCTTAGCCAGGACAGCAACAACATTCATGAGTCTATAGCATAGTGACATACACGGGTGACACTACTTTCAGCACTCCATTGTCAACTGGCAGGTATCAGCTGCTAGAAATAAGTTTACATAGCTGGTAGTCATTCCACCTCTTCAATAAATAACTCTAGAACCTATTTCACCATAATTAGTTACAACAGCATTTCTTTTTTTAGTTTTTATTGCCGGTTGTCCATTTGCTGCAATGCCCCCATATTATCCCCATATTTTGAAGCTAAAAAAATGCAGACACACACACACACACAAACACAAAGAGAGATAGAATAGTGTATTTTTTTTTTTTTGATTATTCATATGTTATTCATATACTTAAAGACCATTCACATATAGAGTTCCTCAGAAATGTAGGTAAAGATGATACAATATGTCAGCCATGCAAGACAGTGGGCCACATTCACGAAGGCTTGCATGGAGTCTAAGAGTAGAGTAAGACTCCATGCAGCCAACATGTCTGCCGAGCAATCCAGGAACAGCCGGCAGGGGCGTGCAAGAGAGCTACTAAAACGACTCTTACACGGACAGGGTTAAGATATGCAAATTACCTAATTTGCTGCCGAAAGCTATGCAAATGAGGTAAATTTACGATCCAGGAAAACCTAACCTGTCTGAGTAAGAGTAGTGTTATTTGCAGAAATGTACTCAGTTGTCAAATAAGTACCATTCTGCAAATAGCAAAACGGAGCCGTGACAGCTCCAAATAAAGGATGCAACCAGTTGAGGAAGCATGCCAATGGCCAAATATACGGCCATTGGCATGTTTTCCCATTGCAAAATAAAAAATATATATATATATTTTTTTACCTCGATCTCCACTGTTTAAGTGTAGCACAGCACTGCGCAAACATGCTGCACTATAAAAATCAGAAAACCAAAAAATTAAAGGCACAAATGGGGAAATTATTCAAAATATTAATCTGCCATGCAAGTGAATGGCAGGTTGAAGACAACATGGCTACTGAGTTGAGGTTGCTAAGGGGGGAAGCTCAGTCTAAGAGATGTAACTAAGCATTAGCAGGCAATCCTATGCAAATGAGGATAAGGACAGTGAATCCCAATATTCCCTGCTATGTGAACCATGTCCCTAGAGTGTAAGAGTAGGAAAAGGGGAGTAACAGAGTAGAAGATGGGTGACATCATGAGGGGGTATGTATGAAAAAGACTGTAAGCTTATTGGAGCAGAGTGGCATGTGGTTGCTGTGAGTTACTCAGGACTAAGAGGAGTGTGTCTACAGTTGTCTAAACTGAAATCAAGAAACTGAAGGTGTACGCCATGGCTATCACTAACATTTCTTGCAAAGCTGCCTACACTGTGTGCATGGGTGTGTGCGTGTGTGCGCGCGTGTGCGCGCGTGTAAACCCGTCTAAGCCTGTGTGCGTGGGTGTGTGCCCATGTAATCCTGTGTAAGGCCGTCTAAGCTAGTATACATGAATGTGCACCCGCCTTAGCCCGTGCACGCCTGTGTAAGCCTGTGTGCGTGCATGTGAGCGTGTTTGCGCTTGTTTGCATGGCGCTGCCCCCTGTGGAAACAGAAATGGGAAAAGGAAGGAAAGGAAGTAGTGGGAAGTTAACCAAGGAGAACTAGCAGAGCTGCCAGTTGAAATCAATCAGAATCAGCCAATTACACAGGCAGTACACTAGCCCAGCCCAGCCCAGCCCAGCACTTAAAACTCTGCAAACAACATCCCACCATGTTTTTCTCAGAAGCACTGCAACACTGCAGTCAACAAAGAGAAGTGAAAACTTAAAAAGCTTAAACTGAGACCTAAAAATGTTAGGGGCTGCCATTGCTGTTATAAGGCAACATGTGCAAGATGCTGAGGGTGGCACCATTGCAAATGCTGCTGAGCAACCCACAGTGAGGAGACGGAGAAGAGTGTACAGACCCAGGATAACCTACCAGGGACTACATAAGCTGGAGATAGTGGAGCGCTATACAGTGGACAGAGAACTCCTGCAGCAAATTGTTGAGCTGTGCAGGCCACGCCACACACACACAGAACCAACAGAAGGGAACCCATCCCAGTGGAAACCAAGGTATGTGTTGGCCTAAGAATACTAGCAACAGGTACCTTCCAGAGACCAACTGGTGATATGATGGGGATTTCACAGGTATCAGCATCAAGGGTACTGCACTAGTTCCTGAATGCCATGTCAGCACATGTCGGTGATCATGTATATTTCCCCAATTCCCATAAGGTATTGACCAGCAATATGTGTCTATTCCAGTAAATAGCGGAATACCCTGAGATAGTGGGTACAATTGACTGCACGCACATACACATCAAAGCACCAGCTGGTGAGCGGGGTAGGGCCTACATCAACCGCAAGGGCTTCCACTCCATCAACTTGTGCTGGCTGCCATGGAAGCTACCAAGATTCCCATATCTGGCATCTGTTGCAGCTGTACCAGACATTTGCAAATGGGGATATCCCTGACGGTCACCTAGTGGGGGATTCTGGATACACACTGGAGCTGTGGCTGATGACACCCATCAGAAAAACACACACACCTGAACAAGAACTCCATAATGAGGCACACGCACAAACACAAAATGTAATCGAGCGTGTGTTTGGGATGCTAAAGTCACAGTTCCAGTGCCTGGACACATCTGGTGGAGCCTTGCAGTACTCGCCAACTACATGTACCCAAATTGTCATGGGATGTGCCATGCTACACAATCTGATCCTGCAAAAACAGCTGCAGCAGGAACAGCATGGGGCAGGGCCAAACCGCCCCCCAACATTGCCATGGCCTGCACAGGCACAGCATGACTCGGAGGAGGAACAACCTGAGCCTGTCGCAATAGACAGAAGGAGGCGAGCCCAGTATGCCTTGTCCTTGGCAAAGATGCAACACATAGCACATACACTGGCTCAGTAGGAACCCTGGAAATACTACCTCTCACTGACTCGCACATAAAATAAAAGGGATGCCTAACTTGACACTACCTGTTTCCAAACATGTATAGGGAGTGTAGTATGTGTATCCAACATAGGCAACCCTGCAGTACCACCTAAGGCATGATTGCCATGTTTTACGCAATATAAAGCAATGCTAAGCAGATTTTAGCAATATGTAGTATATGTAAACAAAATTGCTCGTGCAATGTTGGCCAAGGTCGGCCAAAGCTGAGCAAAGTCAGTTAAACATGCTCATATCTGTTTTGCTGTACCTTAAGCAGTCTGGTCTGGCCAGCATGAAAATAAAAGCAGTGATAGGGCTTGAACCCAGGATACTGTGCACTATTGTCACAGTACTGAACCACTAAGCCATGTTAGCATCACAGTGGTGCAGACACAGCAGGACAATTGTTCACTAATGCAAAGACAAAGCAATGCTGTATCATGCCTCTAATGAGGCAAAAGGGTAACCTCACCCACATGCCTATGCAGATAGAGAACATCAGGCCAGGCATTGTGATGTGGGTTGTGTAGGCTATGAAGTCGCAAGCTAATATATGTGGCAATGGATGCTAAGACCTGTAGTATACTAGTATGCCTCAAGCCAGCATGATAGGCAACAGTACAGACTGTAATTGTGTCCTGTACATAGCAGTGCAGGCACAGCAAATGTGTATAAGTGTCAGGTGAAACCCACATCCTATGTACACCCACAGTAACAATCCGGTGTACCCACGGTTAGAAATGTACAAATAATAGCTGTCCCCCCTGTATGTAGAAATGTTGATAGGTCTATGCAAAGTGTCTCATGGAAGCCCTGCAGGCACAGCATGATCCCTGTTGATCTATGACACAAAGGTGAGCCCTGCTGTAAAAATACACCTTGATTTACCATACACATATGGTATAAATGTGTATACTGTACATGCTCACACACTCCAACAAATGTATTGGATTTCAATCTGCATCACACTGAAAGATCATACTGGGCATGCTCACACACGAACAAATGAAGCAAATGTCAGGCAGGAAGATACTGATAGGTCATACTGGGCATGCTCACACACTTAGGCTAAATACGGATGTGATGAAAAGGGATCTATGGACAAACGTGTATAGTCATCTCTACTTCCAGAAACACATTCACAAAGTGGTCTGAAAATCCTGCTATGTGTACACACAAACTGCTAAGGTCTGTGCATGTAGGTCAAAGGAGGTTGCCACTACTCAGCAGTCATCAGACCTGTCAGAGACTATCACAACACACTTGCGAGGAATCTGACTAGGCACGTTCATCAACTAGAAAGAACAATGAAGAACCTTAACAAGAGGATTACTGGCCTCAGATGGTTGCCCCGTGCAACAAGAATGAATGTAACCCAAGCTGTACTCAGTGGCATACTGTCTACACAGCAGATCTCTGCCCAACAGACAGGTCCATGTCATGGTTACACTCAGATCTGTTCTGAGTTACAGCTCAATGGCACTTAATGTACAGAGCCAACTGATACTGGCAACATCCTGGCAGATAGGATCAGTGTTAACTTTACTCCCCTCTCACCCATGAAAGAGCACATGTCTATAATGGAAGACTGAAAAGTTGCTGTCATCACAGCTGCACAGGTAAAATACACTCTCTGAAGCCAGTATCACAGCAGCCATGGGACTAGATAACTTCCCAGGCTGTGTAGTATCTACTTCCCTGAAATAAACATTAACATGGAGGTTCTGTGGCTACTGACATTTCCAGAGGACTGCAAACTAGGAGCCATCATTGTAAACACTAAAGATGTGGACATCCTACCAAAGGGGCTCACTGAGACAGATGGCTGGTGTCCAAGCCATGGGCTGTAGCTCAATGCCAAAAGGTGCATTATCATCACCTTTTTTAAAATCTCTGTAGCCAAGAACTACAACATAGGTGGTAGTATACCTCACACTTTAATTATGACAAGAGTCCCTGGGCCACGGGTAGACAGTGGATACAACTGTGATAAGCACATTCCCACAGTAGTCAGGAAACCCACTTATGTGACACACCTCATCACAAAATGTGTCTCATGCAGAATAAAAGAGGACATTGTTCCCCTCTACTTACCACTCACTAGAACTATAAAAGAGTACAACACCACTGTTGCTATGTACCTCACAAGGCAACTACAACAACTGGAAAGCCAGCAGCAATACCTCACAAAGAGCATTATTGGCCTGAAATACATGCCATACACAGACCATCGCAAAATGCACCATCTGTACTCCCTTGTATATCGCCTAATCATAGGTGTTCACTTCGTAACATCGAAAGCTATGTCAAGCATGCAGCTGTTGGATATGATCCACGTAAAACACTGACAATCACCCTGACCTTAGGACCCAAGACCACGAGTGAAATACAAAAGGAAGTGGTGTAGCCATTTACCTTATGGATATCCACACCTCCAGGTTACTGACACAGCATGAGGCCTTGGAGACCATGCAAGTGAAACTAACATTGGGCAAAGTTTCCCATCAGATTGTAGCCTGCTACAGATCATATACCTTGTCTCATGAACCTCACTCAATATTCTGGAGAACAATGGCAAATATAAAGGTCATGTCAAACACCATTATATGAGGAGATTACAACTACCCAAACAATGAGTGGGTGAATTACTCATATACAATGTCCTTTGACCAATGTGTCCTAGAGTTAAGAAACCCTAACACCCTGGAACAGCTGGTCAGCATGCCCACTAGAGGTGACAACATACTGGACATTATCATCGCCAACATGGGGTACCAGTGTTCCACAACAGAGATAAACCCTTCACTGGTAATATTAGATCATTAAGTAATCACACTGGACATCCACATCCCGCCCCCACACCCAGTTAATGAAACCACTATGAAGACATTTTCGAAAGGAAACAGCACACTTCCCAAGACCAAAGTGGAAAGTCCCAAAGCCCTCTTGCTATAGGATAATGGTATACAATCTGCCAAGTAATTTACAAGTGCATCCTATGAACATCTACAGGGATGCATGGATCGAGACATCACAAATAAAACCAAGATGTACTCCTCCAAAAATAAGAAAACAATCTGGTGGTCATTGCCCAAAAATAAGCTACACAACAGAAGGAGGAAACTAACACTTGATAGAGCCAACTTCACTAGAGGAAAGGCATCACTGATCATTATTAGGATGAAACAATGATCGCTCATTAAAAAATCCAAGCACAGTTTCTAAAGACAAACTGCCAAGGAATGTAAGAATAACAACCACAAAGCCTTCTGTAGCTATATCAGACATGTAGGTGTCAACTTCCAAATATGCTGTCAGCTACTGAAAAAAGTAATGACATACACCAAACCAACTTTCATTGCCCACACCCAGGGGGACAAGTGCAATGTAAACTCCCCCATCACCTCCAAAAGGGTCTGTGTCTATCACAGAAGGATGCAGAGAGACAGACATCATGGACATGCATGTAAAGACAGCCCTCACCAAAGCTAAGAACATAGCATCAGTGTGACTGTAAGTTGTCCCAGGCTGCGTCATACACTAGGCCCACAAGGAACTACACCCTCACCTACATTCACTGCCAGAATCAAGCGTATCACAGGCTAAGTACCCAAAGAATGGCATACACTAACAGTCATCCAGCTCCACAAAGGGTGTGCCAAAACAGAACCTGGAAACCATTGCCCAACATGTGTACTCAGCCTGGTCTACAGAGCTATTGAGCAATTCGTCATGGAACCCATACACTGAGACATTGGAGATCTCCAGACACAGAACTCTACACAACTTCAGATTGTTAAAGGCATAGCCTGGCTCCCAAACCTAGTTGACTTATTTAAAACAGTTACCATGAACACAGATGGAGGTGAAAGTAGTCCACACAGCCCACCTGGACCTCACTAAGGGCTTACTACACCATTCCCCACTCCATCATCATGGACAAGTGTACCAGCTTGAACATGAACAGCTATGTCACAGGATGGGTGGCCAAGTGGCTCACAGATCAAACACACATGTTCATAGTTGTGGGTGCCATGTCCAGCTCTAAACCAGTCACACATGGCATCACACAGGTCTTGGTCCTGGGACCCTACCTGTTCAGTCGATACTGCTCAGAGGTACAGGCAAGCATGGCAGGTGTAAGGCTGAACAGATTTGCAGATGACTGGAAACTGTGGTCCATAATTGACTGTACAGCTGACACAGACATCCTCCAGACGTGTCTTACAGCGACAGATACCTGGTGTCAAAACAATGGCCTCAAGCTGAATGGCAAAGAATGCATAGTCATCCCCTTTAGGTAATACAAAGTGCACACAAATTACCATATAGGTGGTAATCCAGCATGTATGGAGAAAGTAATTATGGCCCTGGGGACACAGGTAGATAATAAACTCCCCTTTGATGATCACATGGCCAAAGTGTTTAGACATTCGTTCAATGTAGGCCAACTAATGTCACCTAATGTAACACACATTGTATAGTCTGTTGATGTCACCATCCTACAAATATACCTGTGGAAAAGAATGCCTCCACTAATATGCATAGTGCATCGTGTTAATGCATGCTTCTCTATATAATGAGGTAGTTAGGTAGCGGTTTGAATCCTGCATTTGGCAACTGTGTGTTTTCCCCTTGAGAAGAAACAGCCTTTTAGGAGAGTAGTAAAACACCTCAAAAGTGGTAATCTAACATTTGTCAAGTCTGATGATGTCAGCATCCTACAAGTATACCTGTGGAAAGTATAACTCTCACTAATCTATATAGCAGGTCATGTTAATGCGTACTTATCTAATTTAGTGAAGTAGTTAAGTCAAGGTTTGAATCCTGCACTTGGCAACTGTGTGTGTTTGTGTGTATTCCCCTTGGGAAGAAACAGCCTTTTATGAGAGTAGTGAAACACCTCAAAAGTGGTAATGTAACCTTTGTCAAGTCTGATGATGTCAGCATCCTACAAGTATACCTGTGGAAAGTCAAACTCACACTAATCTGTATAGCAAGTCGTGCTAATGCGTACTCCTCTAGTGTCATGAAGTAGTTAGATAGGGGCTTGAATCCTGCACTGGGCAACTGGGTGTGTGTTCCCCTTGGGAAGAAGCAACCTTTCAGGAGAGTAGTGAAACACCTCAAAAGTGGTAATCTAACCTTTGTCAAGTCTGATGATATCAGCATCCTACAAGTATACCTGTGGAAAATACAACTCCCACGAATCTGTATAGCGCATCGTGTCAATGCGTACTCTTCTGGTGTCATAAAGTAATAAGGTAGGGGTTTGAATCCTACACTGGGTGACTGTGTGTTTGTGTGTGTCCCCCTTGAGAAAAAACAGCCTTTTAGGAGAGTAGTGAAACACCTCAAAAGTGGTAATCTAACCTTTGTCAAGTCTGATGATGTTAGCATCCTACAAGTATACCTGTGGAAAATAAAAATCCCACTAATCTGTATAGCACGTCGTGGTAATGTGTACTCTTCTAATATCATGAAGTAGTTAGGTAGGGGTTCGAATCCTGCACTGGGCAACTGTTTGTGTGTGTCCCACTTGGGAAGGGACAACCTTTTAGGAGAGTAGTGAAACACTTCAAAAGTGGTAGTCTAACCTTTGTCAAGTCTGATGATGTCACCATCCTACAAATATACCTGTGGAAAAGAGAACTAACAGTAATGTCCATAGCGCATTGTGTTATTGTGTACTCCTTTATTATCATGAAGTAGTTAGGTAGGGGATTGAATCCTGCACTTAGTGAGTGAGCTGTATGTGTGTGACACTGTTGGTCAATGCGTTGTGGGTTTTGCTTTTACCACTGTATGACATATCAGTATGCATTGCACATGTGAGCTAGCTGTGTGTCAAATACAGTTGGTCAATGTGTTGTGGCTTTTGCTTTTACCACTGTATGACATATCAGTATGCATTGCACATGTGAGTTAGCTGTGTGTCAAATACATATCTGTACATGTCACCTCAATGATTGCATGTGTGGGAACCCTGCTTTCTTCAAGAACACAGCTGTCATCCTTGCCAGACTGTGCTGCTGCTTCCACTCATTAGGTCACATCTGTATGCTTGTGACAAGCCCAGCCACCACAATGATCCCTGGCCTAGGTCATCTGTGTCACACAACGTCATTATGATTCCTATTGGAATGTGTGAGTGAGGGTCTATGGCCAAGGTATATGTCAGACCTGTTCAAACGCAGCAAAGTGTGTCCATGATGACCATTCATAGGTGTAGAACAAACTGTGGATATGCATGCAGACCCTTTATTGCTTATGTGATCCACCAAGGTATTCAGAATACCTTTGGAAATGTGGTTAACAAAGGAGAGATGAAATAACACTTGGTTGCATGTACACATCGGCACCTGTTCATCATGCTGGTGGCTACTACCTATGTGGTACTGTGGAGATAATATGTTCCTTATAGGTGGATGACAGTGCTTAGTTTGGCTTATAGCTTTACAGCATGGGTTTGACAACAGGCGTCTGTCTGTATGATACCCTTGTGGAGTATGTGTGTCATCTGGAGAATGCATTATAGGCCACAGTATGCATTACCAGACATGAACGGACATATCCCTACTGTGATTGCTTGTACCTAAGAGAGCTATATGGCAAACAGGAGTGGTCTCAGTAATGGGTGCAGGTGACTACCAGTGTTTACTGGCATTGTATTGTACCTGAAGGATCCAAATGTTCCTGTGTGTCCTACATTTGTGTGGCGGTTGTCAAGACATCATCTAACGATTGGTTATGGTCAGGCTGTTGAAGTGATGTATACCACCAGAATGCAAAACAATGACAGATGGTAACAGTATCACCCACAGCACAGTGTCAAACCATGTCATACACACATGTGTAGTCAGGTGCCGGAATGTGTGTAGTACAATGCATACTGGCCACCAATAGAAACTATGGAGTGTTACTGTGTAATACAGAGCATGTCACCCTGGCCATGTGTCCACTATGCACGTACATGCAGACAGTGCACCTCCACCATGTTCACAACTGTACACCTGCAAATCTGTGCTACACACATCCCACACATACTGTCTAATCTCTAACACATGCTGTCAATACTGCACACATCAGCCAAGTGGCACGTGGCCAGACAATACACAATTGGAACCAACACTGGTGTAAACAACACTACAATGACAATCATAGCTTTAATGCATCATGCCTGCTCAGCTACACCTTCAAGCATATCATTACACTCTACAGCTGACAACATGCTAACATTGCTATACTGCTATATAGAGACCCTGTGCATCAGCACCATGGTAGCCTGTTCTTGCATCGATGTTACAGATGACAGGAGGTGGCACAGGTTTCATCATATGCACAGGGTGTGTTGTTGGTTCACCAGAGGCCTACAGTGAGCCAACCAATTGACGTGTGTGTGTGTGTGTGTGTGTGTGTGTGTGTGTGTGTGTGTGTGTGTGTGTGTGTGTGTGTGTGTGTGTGTGTGTGTGTGTGTGTGTGTGTGTGTGTGTGTGTGTGTGTATGAGGGGCAAGAATACTGTAATGGGCCAATGTTGTAATGTGTGTGGGTATGTGTTAGCCCTAGGTGTCTGGAGTATGTGTGTGTGTCTGCATGCACACAGTTCCACCATGTGGCTGCCATATATGGGTATTTGTGGGACAGCCACAGACTGTACCTGCGAGGCTTTACAGATCACTGTCTCTGGCCACGGATACAGTACCTGTGCCTGGCAGGGGTGCTACTGACACTATCGGGTACCAAGCCAGACTGGGTACTATCCCCAGAGGTGGATAGATGCACACTGGACACAGGTCCCTGCTGGGACTGTCAAGAGCCATGTGCACATGGTCTTCTAGGACATTCTATGGACAGCCCACACCCGACATTGCTGGGGCTGGTACTGGCACTACGGGAATGGCTGTGGCTTGAGGGACATCTTCGGCGATTGCCAGCTGCTGATGTTGCTGGCATACATCCATGACAATGTCTCAACTGTCCCGCACTGTCCTGACAGATGGACATGACATTGTGGAAGATATCTAATGTCTCTCCCCAACATCTATCAGTGACCTCGGTGCTCGGTGTAATGTCAGATGGCACCTGCTAGGTCACGGATACTGTCAATGACAGTGGTGTTATGGGCCATCTGTGCCCTTAGTCCCTGTCTGGTGTACCGTTCCATATGTGCATGTGCCTCCATGACAGCCTGGAAGATGCGTGACATTGTCAGACCTGTGGCACATCTGCCAGTGGCATGATGAGCAGCAGTGCTCCTACGAGAACCCCTGGACATCTGCCTATATGGTAACCTTCCAGACATCTGGGTATGGCTGCTGTGTTGGGATGCATGTGCCATGGATGCCACACTGTCCTGGCCAATGCCAACAGTATGCTGTCCCTCAGCTATGGGCATTTGTGATGGATGTATTGGCAGTATGACTGTATGCATGGATGGGGTGGACAGCTGTGTACTGTCAATTGGTGGCCCAATGACAGACCCTGGCAAACACGCCTGTGCCTCAACACACCTATCTTCATTATCACTATGTGGCTCAGTGACATCAGGTTCCCTGCTGCAGTGAACCAGCCCTAACACAGCACCTGTGGGAGGGAGACAGGAAACACACTTTACGACCTGTACATGATGTTGGCACACATGCACAAATGAACACATGCACACATGCACACATGAACAAATGAACACATGCACACATGAACACATGCACACATGAACACATGCGCACATGCACACATGAACAGATGCACACATGCACACATGCACACATGCACACATCCACACATGCACACAGACACATGAACAGATGCACACATGAACACATGCATGCATTCGCACATGCACACATGAACACATGCACACATGAACACATGAACACATGAACACATGCGCACATGCACACATGAACACATGCACACATGAACACATGCACACATGCACACATGAACACATGCACACAAATACACTCTTCACTACAGCAGATAGCCACACACACCACCAGCAATCCAAAACATACTTAATAGTGGTTGAAGGTGGGTTACAGTATCACAAGGCAAACAGTCATATCACACATGTCAGCATGCAGAAAGTTTGTTGCTCAAGACCATGCAGTGCGAGTGTAGACAGCCCATGTTAATAACAGTATACATGGCTTTGATGCATCTGTGCCGTTGTACAGTGATTGGCCTCACAGCCACTCATTACATGGGTTTGTAAGGTGCCCAATAGGGAGCACTGACTAACATGAATGTGTTATGTGTTGAAGAGTGTCGCACAGCCCAATGATAGGCCTCTACCCCTCAGGTATATTATGTGTGCTGTGTGCATGACATGTGGGATACTGAAGTGTGACCTTACAGCGGGTGTCTGGATATGCTATGTGTAGCATGTTAAGGTGTACTGCGTATGACAAAGTCGTGTATGCTGTGTACATGTGTAGCAACTATACCTATCCAATGTCCAGTATGGTGTTGCTACAATTGTGTGTGCTGCTCTGTGTATTGCATGTGATTGAGGCAGCTACTGTCATTACTGAGATGTGCATAGTCTCACAGCAAACATGCACAGCATGCATTATGCGTAGGTGTGTTACATGTATATGGCCTACACCTCACCTATGACATGCACATTTCATTAGCAATATTAAAATTACAACACACTCACCAGCATCAACCAGCTGCCTTGCTGTCACACCAGAGGGACTTATAAGAATATGAGACAGTTTGTCAGTGGCCACAACTGTGCCATTGCTACTGTGAGTTTGCTAAAGTACAGTAGTACAACAGTCGACAGTCACACGCATACAGATTATATTCCAAATATCAGTATTGCACAACACTAAGCAGCACAACTGCTAATCACACAGTACATATGTCACATATGCATAATCTACCAATACAGATAACAGTAGTATACAGGTAGGTTATGTTACCTGCACGCTCCATGTCAACATGCTGGGTGGCTCCGGTCTCCATGATGACACATGTCAGTTGCTGTTCCTGTGGTTGGCCAGGAGCCACCACACTTAGGAACAGCTCCTCCACTCTGGTGAGGGGGGGATGAATGGCCATCCCACCACCTGTGGCAAGCTGCTGTTGATGGATATCACACTCACACTGCTGGACATGTATAATTAAATCACTGCAGTGATGGCATACCTGCTCATATGTCCGGTTATGCATGCCTATGTCATTTACCCAATGAATGAGATCTTGCCACAGTGCAGTCCACTCATGCTGGTCCTGGCTGGTTCTAGAGAACAGCAGGGTGTAGTGCTGCACCAGGCTGTTGTGTATTTCCACCTCTTCTGCAGCTGTATAAGTCGGGTTCCTTTGGTGGGACATACCCCTGGAAGACAATTAAACAAGATGTGTGAGCAAGTCAAGTGGCACACTTAACATCCTAAAGTATAGATATCAATTACCTGCCATATTTCACATCCGATTGGATGTCAGAGGATAGACATGTTCAATACCACATATTAGTGTTCAGCCCACAAATGGCTGACAGTGCCTGCCATGCTCTATATATCAAACCATGTTCTGCACAGCAGTAAAGAGAAGCTGGTATGTAAGACTATACACTAGTACATGGCACACTGTATATGACACAATGCACCACCTAGCCACAGGAGGTATATATCAAGCTAATGCATGAAGAAAGATGTCATCAATTGCAATGAATTTAAAGTACAAATACAGTATTACCAGTATACCACAGTAGTCTTTGATGCCAAACCCCTGCCTAACATATGTACACAGTTGTTAATATAGGTGTCATACTGCTGTACTAGACTATACATGTTGCTAGATACACACGTATACCCTGTAACACAGATATGATTGAGGGCATGGTACAGGCATAATTACACACACATCAGACATACATACAACATACAAATGTATACCAACCCAGATGAGCTTTACCTGTACAGTGCTGTGTGTCACTACTTACAAAACTTTATGCCTGTAGTATGTAATCTGTGAGGACTACAGGGAACACACAAAACAGTGTTTCAGAGCAATGTGAACATACACCATACTATACTGTTTAGGCCTACAGCTTCAGGTAGTACTACAGTTCATATGGGAGTTGGATTCACCAGCGGTACCACTCATTAAGCATACATGTATTGATTTAGCCTACAATGGGACACCACAGTCGACAACAAGGGACTACGTCACACCATATGCAATACTACTTTTTCTGCCTAGCAATAGCATACACATCTTTTGCTGGGATCACAGCTAGGACACAAACTACCATGACAGAAGCAATTTCACACTAAGCTATCACACCTTTACAGACCTTGCACACATTCACCAACACATTCACCATCACACTCAGTCAACCTCACATAGCAATTGTTGCACTAACTACGTGTGTGTGTGTGTGTGTGTGTGTGTGTGTATGCGTGTGTGTGTGTGTGTGTGTGTGCGTGTGTGTGCGTGTGTGTGTGTGTGTGTGTGTGTGTGTGTGTGTGTGTGTGTATGTGTGCATTGTGTATGGGTAGGTAATATGCTATTGGCCCTAGGGCCTACAGCAGCCTAGCCATACGCTACCCTGACCTTTGACACACATGTAATTTAATTTCACTTACCCCTGTCAAACAGAGCCACAGAGGTGATTTCCAGGTTGTATTTCCTATTTCCCAAACAATCATCAGGAGTATTTATAACAACTGCTAATGAGGAGCTTTGTTTGCTATTGATAGGTGGTTTGTTCCAGAGTATGGCATGTCTCTGAGTTAGGACTCTATCCCTCCAGCATGTGCTGTTTAGTGAGCTGACAAGGTTTAGGGCCCTAGAGCATGTATCTGGGAGGGATTGTAATATGTTTATGTGGAGGATGTCCAACAGCTATGGGTGTGACATAGCTCAGTATGTTAGGCAGATGTCACCTCTGGGTAGGCAGTATGCAACACAGTGTAGTTGTGGTTTTGTGAGTCAGTCTGCATAGGGCATCTGTTTGAGGCCGGTATTACTCTTTGAGTGGTATGTCTGTGGCCTTTCCAGTTGCTGTAGTTGGCATTGTACTTTCTAATGGGTTTTAAGTGTGATGAGTAGAGGGGAACACTGACCTATATTTCCCTAGATGACACACCTTTTGTGATGACGTGTGCCACGTAGACAGAGTACATGACCAGTGTGGGACTGTGATTATCAACGGGGAGGCTACTGTCCACCTGTGTCCCATCTTCCCTTGTCACACCTTCGGTGTTAGGTAGACTACCACCAATGTGGTAGTTATTGGGTACAGTGTTCTGGCAAGAAGGGATGGCACTGCAGTATCAACACTGAGCTTCAGTCCATACCTTGGTCGCCAGGCATCTGTCGCAGTAGGTATGCCCCATGTCTCTCTCCCTCTATATATATATATCTCTCTCTCTCTATATATATATATATATATATATATATATATATATATATATATAGATATATGTATAAATATATCTACATATCTGTATATATATATATATATATATATATATATATATATATATATATATATATATATACATATCTATATATATATATATATATATATATATATATATATATATATATATATATATATATATATATATATATATATATATATATATATATACACACATACATACACACATACACATAAACATCCATTGCTGTACATATAGGCACATATACAGTCCACTATTCATGATGGGAATATCAATTATGTGACAGTTGTGAGATATACAGTTATGTAATAATATTGCACAGTGTTGTGCAGACTGCATTGAAGGTGTCCTCAGCCCATGTAGCTTTAGTAGACCTCACTGGCTGCAACACTGCAAAACTGACAGAGCATACCCACAGCGTTTAACCACCACATGTCATATACCTTGCCACACACTACAACCTACATAGAAATATGCACATAACAACCTTCAACAATATATATATATATATATATATATATATATATATATATATATATATATATATATATATATATATATATACACACCCTTCACAAACAGTTGCAGTATGTCCCTTGCCCTATGCACATGTACAGATACATAGAGATACGTACTGCTGCCACATATGGATGATTCACAGTATGTAGAGTACTCTTCATAAACATCTACTACATGCCAGCAAATACATATGGGTTACATACCTTTCCTTTATATTGCTCTGTTCCCTCTGTTTTTAAAGGAAATTATTTTTTTTTACTTATTATTTTTTTTCTCTGTCTGTTGCTGTTGCTCTTTCTTTTTCTGTGTCTCTCTGTTTCTGTCTCTTTGTCTGTGTCTGTGTCTCTGCCTCTGTCTCTGTCTCTCTCTCGCTCTCTCTCTCTATCTCTCTCTTGCTGCAATGAGATTATTGCATGTGTGGACAGCAAGTACAGCCTGCTTTTCTAGGTATCTGCACATGTGCATGTGATGTCCTCTGCAACAGTTGGTGCCCACCATTTACTAATTGCATGCAGCCTGCTGTGTGGTAATTGCAGTACTCACTGTCATAGCAGTCCACTGCTATAAAATGATAAGTTAGGTAGGTGTAGCCCTTTTAGCTTTCTAAAGTGGGGTCCATGCTTGTTTGCTGTGGACACCGTTGTGTCAGTCAGAAGGTTGGTATACTTCTTATCTCTGAAGCTAGGGTTGTAGCCAGTGATATGCATGTTGTACTCAAACCTGAATGTTGCTACCTCTAGTACACACTTGTCAGTGTAGAATTTTACTCACCCCTCCAAATGCTTACACAAGATACATGGGAGTATGTACTTTCTTTTCTAATTAGACTATTAACTGCCATACAAAAGTAGTTATTGCAATGTATTCCTTTGGCACATGAACTGTTGTGAACTGTTATACTGCAAATATTAATTACCTCAGTTCTGAACAGTTTTTTGTTTATTTGTGTTGATATTAGCACAGGCTGCTCAAGACAACTGGACACATTTCAGTACTGAGTATGCCTACCTACATCCTTGGTAGAGCCTAAATACACAGGTATATTGTTCTTTTGGGTAGGGGTGCAGAAGTACAGAGAGCATTATATATTATTGTGTGATGTTTGTCTTGCTGAATATACAGGGTTGCTGTGCACCTGTTAGTCTAACAAAGCAAGTAGTCTGTCTGCGTAGCTCCCACTTGTGGACATTTCCGGATGGTAGCCAGAGGTTAGCCTATTATTGTTTGTCTGTGCACCACACCGGTCTTTTCTGCACTGGAACAATGGCATTGTCACAGTTGGTTGATAACAGTACATGGCTGCATCCTTTGATATTTCTGTGTTGTACTCCTACATAAGCCCCTGCCAGGCCTCTGATGCACTCAGGTATATATTTGACCAGCCTCAGGGAAAGGTACATATAAGCGAGGTACACCTGTAATATATTACAGACATTAAGTTAAGACTGTGAGAGAATCAGAGCATATCTATTAATTCACCTTTTCTGATGTGCATGCAGTGTGTACTCTTACTTATTGACATTATTCAATTCCCCACTTTTCAGCCTACTGTCAGTACTTTTCAGAGGAATTCTAAGGGACAAAGCTAACATTTGTTTATTAATCAGGGACATCCCTGAAAAGCAGTCACAGTTGGGAAGTATGGCCTCTACCCTATTCAAATATGCCAGTGTTTATCCTGCTCTGATACTGTGTGGGGTTAGTAAAGTGCTACTGTAACATTATTTCCTGCTAGAATGGCTGATTCTCTTTTCACAGTCATGTCATGCAATTCCACAACAACTGCTGGTAAAGATCCACAGAACAGGATTTGTGTTATGGCATTCCTATTTTCCCTTTACATTCACTCATTGTAATGCATGATATATTTTTTACAGCACCAACTTGTTGCATATCTCCTGTGGCCTAGTGGTACTTCATGCAGTGTAGTGTGTCCAGGGTTCGAGACTGACAGAGGTGTTTTATTTTGCTGCTCAGCAGAACAAGGGCCCTGCCATGCAGAGTGACTAAGGCACTTTTAAGCAGTTGTAAGCGGGTTTGCGCGACATTTAGCAATACTTAGCTAAGTGCACACATGCGCACACTCACTCAACCCCACTAACTACTGCTTAAAAGTGCTTACTCCCGCTAACCCCCGCGCTAATTTCTTTGAAAGAAAAGAAAATGGGGAGATAGGAAAGTGGTGAAAAAGGGGGCACAAAAAGGGAAAGACAGTATGGAAAGCAGCTCGGGATGTGAAGGATGGGTGTAGGGAAGGGCCATAGCTGCCCATTTCTTTACCAGCAACAGCTGTGCATATGTTAGGAATTTAGAGTGAGATTTGAAACCTTCCACCCCTGAGAGAGGGGTGAGGACAACAAAGTATGTTGTACTGCCAATTTTAATTATCAGTTTACATGTCCAGCGGACATGTGTGCGAAATGGGCAGCTATGTATGGGGCGTAATTTTTTTGTGGGTACAGATTGCCCTTTTTTTTTTTTTTTTTCAGGTGAAAGTGGAATGTGAGGTAGAGGAAGTAGGTATATTTGGGGGGGAAGGTTGAGGAGATAGACGAAACAAGCAAGACGCATACAGGGGTGGAATATGACACATGGGGTGGGAGAACACAATTGACGTGGACGGATGTTTGGAAATCGCAAGCCCATGAGCCCACAGATGGTAACAGTGGAACTGAGATCCCCACCCATGGGCAGTGACTACTGCACCTTCACAGCCCTGAAGGTGGCTGTGCTGGGGGCTTGCAGAGGAGGGGCAGGCTCACCCGTGAGTTACACCACTTTCACCTCGAGCTGGCGTAGGGGATCAGTGACTGAACGGTGGATCTCCCTACGCTCCACAGCCCGGACCCTTCGGAGGGTGACAGGTGGCCCTTCTCCACCCACGCTTGCATGGGGGGATGAGCCCCATCCCCTGCAGTGCTTCCACCTGAAGGTGGCACAGGACCAATGTAGGAGGGGAGCCCGGGCTCGGCATCAGACCTGCTGGTGCCAGGTGCAATCGCCAGCTGAGGAGGGACAGGTGGGTCCGCTGGGACCAGCCTTCCCATACGTTCTGTGTTTAGGTGTGTTTAATTACAACATAGACAACAGCATTCCAAATTAGTTGTAACAGCATGCAGTAATATTCCCATTAACTCAACACACCAGGGTTCCAACAGTTGGACAGCAAGCATAACACATGCATATATTGAATGACAGTAGACATTCCAACAGCATGCAGGGATGATTGTTGGCAACAGGCCACCAAGATTGTGGTATTTGAACAGGGCACATGCATCAAAGTAAATGCAGATATTTATAGAACAATAGGACATATGTCCCAACAAATGTTTTGAGATTTGACATACCCATTGAGGTGTGGAATTGCATTGTTTATGCACATACAGTAGGGTGTAAAAAGATATCTCCATTAACATCTTATAAGTACTTTTAGTCTCACTATATTCCTATTGACTGCAGGAGTATATCCCCTACATGTATTATTACACTAGGCAACGTGCATTAGGTTGTGTAATGGGTTTGGCAAGTTCATTATATATCTGACCTATATCTGATATACTAACTGTCCAAGATGCAGATGTTACTGCTACATAGTTATATATTTTATTTATATTTATATATCTACATATCTGGATGTGTTCACGTGACATTTTCAGTTATATTTCTACAGAAACCTACATTTCATGTAGCACACTCACATTTCTGGGGAACACATTAACAAGCGATTCATGTGCCAGATTTACCTATGCATGCTAGCCATTAACCAACTGTTGAGGACTGTATATATGCTTCACAGCTACTGGCACTTCCTTTATCCACTTTATACAGGACTGCCCAACTGTGGGTTGACAGCACTTAATACAACAGTACTATTTATATAATGCAAGGGTACAACAACATTTCAAAGTAAGTGACACAGACACACTCCAAGTATTATACCTTTGTTAATTACATTACACACTTTTCTACAGGCTCTCTCATTTATTTGATATTACAGTGCATACAGAAGACTTATTCAAGATGTATTATACCTTTATTAATAGGTTACAATACTCTTTTTCAGGCTCGCTCACTTATTTTATATAACAGTACATGCTGAGATATTATTCCGGACTTATTTTACCTTTATTAATGGGTTACTACACTCTTTCTGGCTCTCTGACTTATTTTATATAACAGTACATGCAGAAAAATTATGCAGGGCATTTTATGGCTTTATTATTGGGCTACAACACTTTTTTTCAGGCTCTCTCGCCTGTTTTATATAACAATACATGCAGAATAATTACTAACCTGCCTGGTGGCACAGCCTTAGCAGCCTATCTGCATAGGCTTGCTGATTCACAGCACGGACACCTGCAGCTATGAAGTAAATGAAGGGATATTAAGAAATACCTATCTATTATATAGACTAGATTAGCATAGGTTCATAGGTTCATACTAGGCTATCTGCCCTAGGGCATTTATAAGCCTAGCCAGAGTGTGTTTGGCTTTCGCCAACCATTTTAAATGAATTTTGCTATGCCCTTTTTCGAGGTTAGTATACTGTGCCTCTGTCTAACAGTGACACAGAAGTGATACCCGGGGTAAACCTATGATCTCCCATCCACTCATCAAGATTCCTCCTGAAGAGAGTCAATGAGGGACTCTGCCTAACCTGGACTGGGATTTTTTTCCAGAGTGAAGGGAGCTTCTGACTTATGAATCTGTCCCTCCAGCATGTCCTATTTATTTCAGTGCTGAGGTTCAAGTCTCTCGAGCACGTAGCTCGATGGGATTTGGATTTTCTGAGGTGCAGCATGTCAATTAATTCCGGGTTGGACATGGCTTTATATGTCAGGCAGAGATCGCCTCTGAGCAGGCGGTATGCCACTGAGTAGAGCTGGAGTTTCTTTAACCGGGCAGCATATGGCATCTGTTTGAGCTCTTTGATCCTCTTGGTAGGTACTTTTGTGGTCTTTCCAGTTGCTGCAGGTGTCTGGTAAGGTACATCCCAAAAGGGGCATTGTACTCAATTATGGGCCTGATGAGGGATGAGTAAAGAGGCACAATGAAATCCCCTGATCTAGATGTGAATCCCTTCATGATTAGGTGGGCTATATAAAATGTTTTACTAACCACTTTGGCCACATGGTTTTCAAATGAGAGATTGCTATCAACTTGCATCCCCAGGTCCCTAATTACTTCTTCCGTACTTAATGGATTACCACCTATGTGGTAATTTGTGGGCACTTTGTTTTTGCCAAAGGGGATGACTATACACTTTTTGGCATTTAGCTTGAGGCCATGGCTCTGGCACCAGTTGTCTGTTTCTATGAGGCCCTTTTGTAGGATGCTTGTGTCGGCTGGAGAGTCAATTATGGCGCCTAGTTTGCAGTCATCTGTGAACTTGGTCAGCCACAGTCCTTCCGTGTTGGCCTGTACCTCCGAGAAATATATACCGAACAAGAGAGGTCCCAGGACTGAGCCTTGTGGGATGCCACTTGTAACTGGTTTGGAGTCTGACATGCCTCCAGCAATTCTAACCATGTGGGTTCTGTCCTTGAGCCAGTTTGCAACCCATCTAGTGACATAGGGGTTTATATTTAAGCTGGTGAGCTTATCTATAATGTCCGAGTGGGGTATTGTATCAAAGGCTTTTGCGAGGTCCAGGTAGGCTGTGTGGACCACCTTCCCATCGTCAATGGCCTTAGTGACTGTTTCAAAGAAATTGACCAGGTTTAAGAGGCAGGATCTGCCCTTAACAAAGCCAAACTGGGTAGGATCCTGTGTCTGTAGGTCCCCAATATCTTTATTTATGAGGTCCATGATGATCTGTTCCATAGCTTTGCAGAACAAGTATGTCTTACACACTTCATTCCATGGCTACCTACTCAGTAGTGGGGCATCTTGCATCCCACGGGCCTCCTGTATCCATCAGTTCAGTAGGTCCTGCTTCTGTCTCTTCAGGTCTGCATGGTGGTGATGGACCTGCTCACCAGTCCGAGGGATGACTGTGGCACTGGTGAGATCATGAGCTAACCGGTTCCAAACCTCTGCTTTGTACTCCGTCCCTTGGAACTGGCCCTGCAGGAGTCTTGACTCATGATGGTGGACAAGGAGCCAAACCATGTATTTTGACTCCTCAATGTCCCAGCGTTGCGCTCGAAAGCATGTACCCTCTCCAGCACCAGCCATTCTGACTGCAGACGGGAGCTACAATAATTTGTGGTGAGTATTCCCGCCTATGGAGCTTAAATATGCCGCATTTCCCGCACTTTTTTGTGATTGGCCATTGTCGAAAATTCTCGTCTGACTGCAGACATGCTTAGCAATGGTTAATCTTCCATTTATAAGTATATGTATGTTAACAGTGCATGCTTATCCTAAGCTGTCATGGCTTAGTGGTTCAGTGCTTTGATTATGGTGCACAGTGTCCTGGGTTTGAACCTTGTCATTGCTTTTTATTTTACTACTGTCCAGACAGGCAAAGGGGTGTGTCTGTGTTTAGGCCACTTTGCACTATGTTGCTCCACATTGCCCGACGGTGCGCTGGTTAGCCCGGCGCGCAGCTCTATGCAAACGTATTGTGCTAGGTAAAGTGCTGCTTAGCTATAAGCAATAATATTGCGCTAGGTAAAACCCTGCTTATCTATGGGCAATTTTATTGCACTAGGTAAAACCCTGCTTAGCTATGGGCAATTTTATTGTGCTGGGTAAAACACTGCTTAGCCATGGGCAATTATATTGTGCTAGGTAAAACACTGCTTAGCTATGGGCAATTATATGTCAATATCCTCAATGCTGCTCACCTTCTTATCTTTATATGTATACATTTTGTTCACTAATACATAGGCCATTTCAATGCGTTTTACTAAAATTTCATTCATATATATCATGAATTATTTTATATACTAATTTAAAACATAAAATAGACAGGGGAGTGGTGGGACTAGCACCGGGAATGTCTCCTCTTTGTGCGAACACTCTACCACTACGCTATTGTTATTTGGTTTGATTTGCATAAACATTTCTTATTATGCTCTTCGATGTTGAAATTGCTAACTGCAGCTAAGCAATGGGCACACCCGTGCACACACGCGGAAATACGGGTAGCTATATTGGGAATTATATAAAAAAAAAATAGTTTAGATTTTACATTTACAAAGGGGTTTAGTATGTGGGGATGTGTACTGTTTGCTATGTGTACATTTCAGCAGACTCGCTCATTGCATCTGTCTTTTTCACTTTATATGGTTGCAGGGGCATGGATATTTGGACTGCTCGGCGTGTAAGCCTTCCAGTTGAGTCAGCTCCCTCATGCATATGCATGACGCGCTGACATTGTAGGCTTAAACGGCAGACTCCGAGTAAGACTTGGTTAGTCTTACTCAGAGGATTACTGAATCCCAGCCAGTATTTATTTATAGTGCATTAGAAACTTGAATATTCTTTTTGTAGCTGGCAATATCCAAAGTCCTGGGAAGAAAACATTTAAATTACTTCATAATAAACATAGAATGAGATTTAGAAAAAAAAAAAAAAACATTTACACAGGTGAGTAATGGCAAAATAGCACAAGCCAAGTAGTGTCATGAAGCCCAAAGCTGCTTAACATTGTAATAGGAGCCAATTAGCCTGACAGAGATTAAATAATTAAGGAACACACTGGCAAAAAAAAAAAGACACAATGCACACAAAGATGAGACTCAGTATAATGTCAATCATGTGACCTGAAATGACTAGTATTGTGCTTGTAGTATGCTACCAGTGATATGTATTCAAATGTGCAGTGCATACCTCTAAAACCCTTAGCACAAGAAATCTGGACAAAGCCTGATATAATGGGCGGTGGGGGCAGGGGGGGACAAAGGCCCTTTGAAGAAAATGAAAATGCTGTCATCTGTGTTAGCAGGTCTGGCAGGATATAGCTGCATATTTTCAGATTAACTTGTATTGTATGCCAACATTTCTAATTGTGAAAATGTAAATATGTTTTAAAATGTTGAGTATCTGCCTGCTTCTACAAAATGTTTAAAGAGTATATCAGTATTTTGATACATTTTTAATTGGACGTGTGTGAGGGAGATTCTAAGCTACAATACTGTATATAGTGAATCAGCTAATCAGTAGGTGATGTTATTAGATTGTTCCTGGTTGCTAGGTGATTATTTGAACAGCTGATTGACAGGAAAATATCTTTTTTAAACAGCTGGCTGTTATATTTAAAATAAGACAGTTGAGGCTGTTAATCTAGACTATAAAAGAGATTGTTAGTGCTGAGCAGTTTGGTAGGAGCAGCAGTTAGTTGAGAATTACAGTCAGTTACAGTGGTGTGCAGAAGATACCCAGGAAAATAATTCACCAAAAACTGTAAACCTGCCTTTGCCTTGCTGTTATGTTTTAGATTAGATCAGGGACTATATTATCTAGTTAAATAAGGAAAGTGAATTACTTCTATCCTACAATTTAATTTTATATTTCTGGTGATTGTATTCAGGTGTTTATTGAAAATTATTGAGTTACATTCTTGTTATCATTTTACTTATTATTATTTTTTTTTCATTGCTTTACAATCAGTGTGTTCTTTAGAGGCTAGAGAGTATTTACACCTGTTTGATACTCCCAAGGTCATCTCAAATTCCTGGCTGCTTCTGGTCATAGCTGTCATTTATTTTAATATTTAAATTTTAATAATTCATCACCCTTTGAGGGCATGTAGACCACTCTGACTCTGGTGGTAGCATTGCCTTTTGTATTGGGGAGAAGACACAGCTGTAAATCTGTTTCAGGCTTCCCATAAGTGTTTGAGTGTATGTGATTTAAATGTATTTTGAGTGTGAGTGAGTCAGAGGTCTTAAACTGGAATACATTGCTCTGAAGTGTATAAGGGATTACATGTTGAGTGGACAAAGGTATTTAGTCTAGGCTCAGGAAGATAGTGCACAAAAAATCTGCTGTTAAGGGAAATTGTGAGATTTTAAGCTTGTGTGCACTGTGCTATGGTGTTTTCCATAATGCTCCCGCACTGGAGTCAGTAGTGAGGATTGAGGCTCCTTAATTATTGACTGGGTTTTTAAGTGGGGGACATCAAATTTATTGATGGCAGTCCAGTGTGATATTGTCCAGATATCGCAGGCCTAAAAATAGGGACAAATTTTAAATGTTGCTCTTATAAACTTAGAAAGTAAATAGAATAACAGGATTTGTCTTAGCATGCATTTTTCTGAAGGATAACAAGTCTGAAAATCAAATTTATATAATTATTTAGTGACTTCAATCTTCTGCTCAACCCTGTGATTTGCCTAAAAAGCACAGTTTTTATGAGAAACAGGCCAAAAATATGAGTCAAAATTTGTACATTTTGCAAACATCTAGACAGTTGAGAGGTATGGTGCAGTGACACCCTAGTATGGTAACAACTGAGAGCTCTAATAAGAGTTTTTCAAAATGGGAAGGACACTCAGAAATTGGAAAATACAAGGAGAACAAAGAAAAGCAAGGGAAGGGAACACTGGGGTGGGATTAGGTAGGTAAGGATACTTTTTGTGGAACAGATGCACATTTTTAGGGAAAAAAAATATTGATGTATGGAGCTAGAATACAAAAATTGTGAGAGAAGTAAAACCCAAATAAGGGAAACACCATGATGGAGTACAGGATTGGGTAACAACTAATGTTTGTGTTGTCTGGTATTGCAGGTAGACAGGGGCAGTCACAACTTTGACCACCCTCCCCACTTGGCCAGCTTCTGGTGGCCAATGTCCTGTACATGGGCAGGCAAAGGTACAACACAGAAAGTCAGTCTACCAATGCTGAGATCACACTCTCCATCTCCTGCAAGATTACACATATTTACCTACCTTGCACAACATAACCCCCAGGTTGCCTCCTGCTGGATGATATTTAGCTCCATGTATGGTCAGTGACTGACCCAAGCATACACAACTCACTTTGCTGATTTTCTTGTTTCAGCACTGCCAGGTCAAAGCCATATTACACAGTGCTAATTCACTATGCACTGCATAAAAGACAGTATTCAGATACATTTTAATGTTGACTGATATGCTTAATGAACATACCCATTCTATATGCCTTGAAACTACACAATAAATATAACACTGGCATTTATAAGAGCTCGTCATGCAAATATCTGATGATAGAGCCATGGTCTAAAACTCAGTGTTGATTAATGTGTGGTTGTGTCCTTTGGGAAGTTGGCTACCCTGGGAGCTTCCGCATTCATAGCAGAACCCTAACAGTTGACCCAGTAGTCAGAGATTTAGGGAAGCATGTAGATAGTAACCTGGCCTTTGACTATCATATGCCTACGGTGGTAAGGAGATCATTTTATGTTGTTCACCTTGTATGTAATGTATGGCATCTAGTTCCAAGGAAGTATCCACCTTTGAACCTATGAACATATGAACCTATGAACTAAACATATAGGATACATAAATCTACAGCTGATGTAGTAGATCCATGCAACAGTGACGAGTGGGGAGAATGCATGGATAAAATTACTGCTGTGTTGTTGTAATTTTTGCTAGGAGTTGCCAACATTTGACTACAGAGAGAGGTCAGGGGTTACAGAAGTGTTTGTTAGACAGATTTTCAGTGCATTATTGATGTTAGCATGAAGTATCTTTCCTGGAGGTAGGAAACAAAGGATATTAGCATAGTGGCAGAGGTGGGGGAAATTGCCTTCCAAAGTGTGTCTTCATGTAAAGGCTAATGTATAGACTGAGAAGTAATGAATATGCAACATTCTGTAGTGGGCTTCATAATGACATTAACATATATGGCACTACCAGTAGCCATCACAGGAGTTGCATGCAGTGGGCCTCAATCTCCTTATGCACTGACCATCAACCAATGTCAAAAACCACACGACAGTGAATAGTGGTCATTCTGTTACCATACATGTTTGTTGTGTGAAACAGTTAATAGTGGAGAGGGGAGAAGACATCAAAAGGCAGACAGGTTCATACCCATCATGTTCTGGACAATGCCACCAAAGGGGAAAGGCAAGACATAGGTGCACACTGCTGAAGCCATCTACATGTGTAATGGAGAGCAAATGGTGTGTAAATGTGGAGCCACTCACAGACACTGCTTTTTCAGAGGTTACATGGAAAGTGAAAGCTTCTCCATGTCAGTGACCTAAGTGTGATAGCTTTTGCTGTCTTTACCTGCTGTGCAATGTGGAGTAGGGATCTGTAATGCGGCTGAGACAGATAAATACGGACAACCACTTACATATGAATATCTTCACATTTATGATCCAATATGTCTTTAAAAGAATGTCAGAGAATGAAGATGTTATCCCATGCAGAGGCTTGAAGTCCTGCTGCAGACATTCAGTGAGCATGGGCAGTAGTTACTCCTAACTTACAAGAAGGAGCATCCCCAAATGTGTCGGACAGAACTTTGCTGTAGATATAAATGTTGTCATTCACCACAATATGTCAATACAATGAGATTTCCTCAGCATTACTGATGGGATTAGACATGCCCATATCATGGCAACAAGACTTGCCTGGGAGAGGATGGCCACTAGTGGGGTCTGCCAACACAGTTCACTGGTGGTTAAGGAGGAGTTCCTAGCATCTGTTTGAGGTGACAAAATACCCCCTCATAACAAGTAGAGGACTTGACATTAGAGAGAAATCTCTCCCACCAACACAGGTATCAATGACTGGTGCCCCAAGTGGGGGTGCCCTTACATAATCATGTAGTGCAGCTTGTCATAGTCCGAAACTGTCAGATGGTGAATACGGTCATATCATTCCTACAGGTACTTCTGGGCTTTAGGTGATATGGAAGTCTGCACAAGGTATTTGGGCTATATTCTTTGTATGGTGTACTGTTTCACTGTTGTTGCCATACTGGAATCAAGAATAGTCACAAAGTAGCACAGACACACTTGTTTTTCTGTCTACTTTCACAAGTGACTGAGTCTATGGGTCTTCCCTTATGGATGATGGCATGCCTGTTGTTGGGGAAACATCTGATACTAATGATGATGGTAGTGAAAGCATGCCACAGTCTGCAGCTATAGTGCAACGGTCAGACATGAGTACAGTGTATGCATATTAACCTCACCTTCCAAAGACACTGATCCATTTCTGTGCAGTTCATCTCTTCAGTCCCAGGTGAGCAGAATAAGACAGGAGATGATTGACTCACGAGCCCAGAGTACACCCTCATCATTTTCTCCCTAGGCAAAAGTGGGTGTTGGCAACTTCATTGAGAATGGGGATGGCAGTAGTGGAAGGCATCCTTGTGGTTTGGTTCCCATTCCTAACTTCAGCTGTTACAGTTTATATGTGCAGGTCACTCATGCAGGTACAATCCAAAGCCTCTACCACATTTACAGAGCCGAACAGTGTGGTACAGAGCTCCTTGATGACATCCAAGGGAGCTATGCCTATTTAGGTAGTATTTTATCAGGCATCAGAAGGAGTCTATCTCCTCATGGAGCCTATATTCTATTGTATGCTGAGTGTAAAACCATTCATGTCACCATCCTTCTTCCTCCTACAGGGAATCCTATCATGAAATGGTTAAGGGATGGTCTAGGTCCTACAATGACATGTACTCCATGATTGCTACCAGTGCTGAGGCCACTGTGTCCCACCATGGATGCACATGTGTATGAAGAGGGCATGC